>NW_021853477.1:283986-296101 GCF_003651465.1 Formica exsecta
AAAAAATACATTGTAAATAATTACATACTTTTTCTTAAAAACAAATTTTTTTTTTTTACTAATTGATTTGTCTCATTATTCTGTACATAAAAGTGTTAGGGTAAGATTATCGAAAACTAAATATTTTACGAGATATTTTAATTTTTATATCAAAATATGTCAGATTAAAATATAAAATAACTCAAAAAGTACTTAATGAAAAAATACTTTATTATAGTGTTTGGAAAAGCTCTCGAGGTAAGCAACAAGAATATGCAATAAAAAATAGGGGATATCATTTAAAAAAATTAAGTTGAATTCCATATGATCTTGGCACGTTTACTCAAGGTCAAACCAATGACACCATCTTATGTCCCCCTTCGAACCAAACAACTTTTGTCTAAAATGTTTTTCCATATCTTTCATATTTTTCGAGATATTTGCCTGGGGCGATTAAAATGAAACACCCTATATATAATATATAATATGTACATATATACATTCGCAAACGTTCCTTTTGAATAATTGCGTTTAATTAAAACAGCAAATACAAATATTTACTTTCTAAATTTTGTAATTTCGCAGAGTAAAGCGACATATGAGCGAACGAACGGACGAATGTATTTAGATCCGAGAAAATTCGAGACCGCTGTATTCGGATGTGGACAATCATTATAGTAACATTGTAGGAACATTGGGAGGGAATTTGGGGAAAATTTGTTACCATAGGAATTCGTTATTACATGTAATAATGTAATCCACATATTGACCGCGCTTACAGGTCGTGTTATCGATATTTTTGCATAATTTTTAAGAAGATTACATAATAACTCCTAAAAATTTCTTCGGCGGGATAACATTGCAATTTTTATATGATTTGTAAAAAAAGCTAATTGTTATAGACCTAGACTAATTATATTATAGGCTATAATTAGAAAACAATTACATGTACAAAATGCATTATTGAAAATATAAAAGTGAGAAAAAAGTTCTCATGATTTTGGCTTTTTTGAAGCCATAAGAAACTAAATAATCTTTAATAAAAGATGTAGTTTCCATAAATGTAGATGTAGATAATAAGTCTTTATTATTCATTTAATTTCAAAAGGATTATATTTGAAGAGAATTTTAATGAGACGTTTAATTATTAAGATATTTAATGTTAGAAACTGCAGAAAAGAGGGAGAAGTTAACAATAAGTATAAAATTTATATGTATATATAAGTTTTTCTACATATAGGTTTTCAATATCATTCATAATTTGCGAATATTAATAAATCTAATATTATAAAATCTAATTAATAGTTTAGTGTTATAATATTATGTCAGATGGATAAATAATCAACAAATTACCATTCCCGATAATTTTTCGCATATGAAAGTACCGTGTATTACAAATCACTCTTTTGCGTAATGATACAATGGTTCATCGTGAGCTGTGATGTGATCTTGTAATATCGCTAATGGCCATGGGGCATAATATCTAGATTGTAAAATAAGTGTAAAAGGTATGATACTAATTAGCGTAGTACAGCTTTTTGTGTGATCGATTAAATTACCTCCGTCCGATAAAAGTTATCAAGGAAATTGTGAAAGATATCGATATAATTAATGTATACGAGCTTTGCTGAACACTTTGGTAAATGCGTTTGGTGGAAATTAACGGTGATTTTCAAATTTTGTGCAAAATATTTTATCCGTTAAGGAAACGGCTGTTAATATTGTTTATTAGATTGCTTTATTACATTGCTTGATGCCATAGAACTCTCGAATTCAATGATGATAGATTTTCTGATAAATATAAAATTTATTTTAGATCATGTTTATTTTCCCAAAAGTTTGTTTCTCGAAAAATAATGATCTATTTTTAATTTGCTTATAATAATCAGGAACTATGCGATATGTCTTGAATAAACAACTAATTTTTGGCATAAAAGTCGATGATGGAAGTTTTGAAGTACTCTCTATATGAATCTCTCTTTGTATCTAACGATATGAGAAATCAATTTTTAACATGGATATAAAAATTTACGATAGCGAGTGATTTTGTTTCATCAAATTTTGTCATCAAATTAGGAATGTTTTGGATGTACAATAGTAGCAAAAAAACTGTGTTAAAATTTAAAAAAAAAACATATTTCTTACATTTATACTGTTTAAAAAATCAAATAAATAAATCCGGATTATAAAAAAAATTAAAATATTACAACAATAATATGGTTTTTAACGTCGTAAAAGAAAATAGTTGTAATTAATATTTTTCCTAATTTGTGACAAAATCTTTTGATTGTGAAAATCGTCTGAAATCAACTACAAGAAACAAAAAAAAAAAAAAAGAAAACGAATGATTTGCAGAAAGAGAGAAAATATTTTTTTACAATTTTTAGTAAATAACTTTTAAACAAGTAAGTGGATCTAAATCAAATTTTGCACAAATATTTATTGTAATTTTCTTAATGTGAAAATTTTTATTTTGTTGACATTGTTTTTTCCTTGTCAAATTTATCAATAAGTGCTACAATACGCGATTTTCTATAAGAATCAATACTAACTTTAAACTAAAACAATTTCCAAACCGTTAAGAGAATTGTGTTGGTTTTGCATAGATACTCAGAAGAAATAGTAGAACAGTCTACAAAATTTTCATGCTTTTGTCATTGTTTTCATATATGACACATACATTCTTAAAGAACGAAGGATCGAAACATTTTTCGCGCCGCGCGTGTTCCGAATGATCCGACGTTACGATGAACGAGAATCGATTTAATTGTCTCATGCTATATATAGAAAGACATCTCGGCTCTTATCTGAGACAATTAACAAGACTGACGGGCGTCCGAAAATTCTGACGGCCCGTCTCAACGTCGTGGATCGATCCCGATATTATTCCTCGAAGATGGTCGTTGGCCGTGCCGCTTCATAAATCGTTCGATTTATCGTTGCTGACTCACCGCGATCCGTTCGCGGCACGTTTGCTGCCCGCAAGGGGTACTCGCCGACCCCACCGGGCGGCACAGGTGAGCTATGGAGAAGCCAGACCTCGAAAATTGTTGAGGATATCCTGTACGATAATCACGGATATAAGCGACCATGATCGAGCAACTATCGTTGCGCGTCCTTTCTCGAGCGAAATATCGTAGCTTAGATTATCTCCATTTATTAATGAACTTTTATTTTGACAAATAGATTGATAAATGTGTAACATTATTTCATGTGTGTGCAATATTATAAGCAATATTATTTTATATTCCATTGTGTAAAGAAATCTATTCCAAATTCTTCACTCATTATTTTTCATATCTATGAACTTTCTTCTTAATTAATTTAGAATACAATTTTTAGGAGTTATGATCAAGCTTTTAGATAAAAACGAATAAAGAAAAAAAACTTATTGCTTAATTAATTTCACAAGTTTGTTTTATTTCATAAAAATTGATTTATCTTGATTTATCCAGTTTTATTTAATTTTATGAATTCTTTTAAAGGTTAAACGTTGCCACGTGTATTAAATTTTGAAAAAGAAGTAATGCTCAATCAAATTATTGCTGTTGTATATAAAAAAAGATATGAAGAATTTGAAACACCATATATTTTTTTTTATATAAAACGGAATATAAAATGATATTTTTAATAAAATTTAAATATAATTTAGTTATAATATAAATATGAAGGCAAGCCTGATAAACATAGTTATGTAAATGCCTCCAAAATGATTTCCACGTATTTGTTTACTTGTTCGGAAGGAAATATGACATTTATTTTCGATATATTTCGTAAGCCAGAGTAAAATGTAATTTATATATAAAAATATACTTTTTAACATCCTTTTTTATGTGAGATTTTTTATATATATGTAGTAAAAGTGGAAGCGTACTTACGTCAAAGTCAGCAGAGCATTTTACAAGATCCGGAGGATGGCCGGAGTATAGCTTCAAAGATTGCAGCAAACCCTTTAAATAAATAGCCAGGAAATAGTAGACTATCGTACGACATATAGGGTTCATTGTCTTGTTTCACGAATCTCTTTCTGCTACGTTTCTGCTACGTTCTTTCTTCCTCTCGTAAGCGACACTATTCGCAAGTTCGCATTATAAGGCACTTGTAAAATATCAGATTTTAAAAAGAAGATATAAATATAACAATAAAGATATATATATATATATACATATATATTTTATTATATATACCGACATTGTACTTTGGTATTAAGAGGGTTTTTAGCCAAAAAGGATATCATCGATTTATCGTATTGAGAAATAATATAAATCGCATATCTCTCAGATTAATATAGTTTGCAGTTTGTGATTTTTTAGCAACATCTAGCTTTCTAATGACAAATCAATTAAATCGATCGCATTTTTTGACATAAGTCAATAACTCTATCTAATAAGTATAAAAAATATTGACTTTTAAATATGCATGCAATATATTAAATAATGCATTGTTTCTTATAACTTTGTATGTGCTACCGAGATTATCGCAATTTATGATTCCCGTATTTTTCAATACACACTACTGGAGAAAATCGGTGATTTATCTCCACACACAGGCAACAATTCCAGTCTTCTATTTTGGAAAAAGGAACCGGCATGCTGGGACGATGCATCGATCATTCTGAAAGTGTTCATGGGATCGATCGATCTTTCTAAATGGCCCGCAGTAACGCGCTTTACGGTGCATTTTACGGTTTTCGGTCGGTGCAAAAGCTTGTTTTCTTTTTTTTTCTCTTCACCGGTCATGTTAGTCCGCTGCAGTTGTAATACTTTTTTTCCGTTCCCGAAACAACTGCCGCGGATTTGTACAGTTGAAAAGTCGTTCCGGATTGTACCAGCAATGTTCATCTATCCCTATCCACTTGGCCGATAAAATATTTTATGAAGGAAAACGTACTACCAGCGTAACAAATCATCATTATATTAATGTTTTAACTATCTCACACACACAAATGTAAATCATATTTTTTAAAATTTAAAGAAGTGAGAGTACGATTTTTTATATATATATATATATATATTTGCAGAAAATTATAAAATATTTTCTACATTTGTTAATGTTGGATAAGCAGGCCCTTTTATATATTAAATATAAAATGTACGGGTTTGACGGGTAAATAAATTATTTTATTTTCGTGGATTCTCACACCGTAATTAAAAACGTTCTGAAATTTTAAAACGCGTTATTAATAAATATTTCCAAACTCATCTGGATTTTTTATTAATTTATTTAACAATTTTATTTAACAAAAATTAATATAGTTAATATTTAGCAATTTTATCATTAAACACATAGGCAGGACGTAAATTTAAATGTCGAAAAAATGAATGACGGTCTCGTACAACAATTTTTTCATAGTAGCTGTTTATCTGTATTGCGAAGTAATAAAAAAATGTCAGACACTGTGCACTAACAATTTCGATCGTAATCGATTGATGTCACCAACTTCCGATTATCTACCGCTACGAACGTTCTGCGCGAGATGTCTGAGGACGACTGTGTTATGGAACGTCAGTCGTCTCGAAAGCTATAGTCTGCTATAAAGTGTAGAAGGGAGGGGAAGTCTGCTCATGCGAATCGTTTATATTCGGCATGTATAATATCTAAAATCGCATGCTCGATACAACCTGTTGTAAATTTTTTATTTCTGTCAGTATTAATTCGGGTGTATTTTATGTATACGAAAATATTGAAGAGATTAATGGACGATGTATGTTTGAAAAATATTGAGAATTATTTAGATTTAAATCGATGTGTTTAAATTTTAAAAGAGGAAGAACAGAAAAGAATTTAAAGGTTTCTGAATGTCGACATCTCTCGATATGCTGACATAAAAAAGTAATACCTATATACATTTATATTAATGATTGATATTTTAATGTTTTACAAATTGAAATAGATATTTTGATCTGTATTTTATATATATATATATATATATATTCTGTGCACAAATAAAAATTATCAAAATGCTTTACAATAAATTATCAGAAGTGTGACGTTTTTCGTTTTGATAAAAATTATAAGGAGTCAAAATTCTTCTATACGTAAATGTTTTTAAACTAGCTTATTATATGCTGAATAAACGTGTTACATTTGTAAATAATTATAAAAAGTACTCTTCAATAAAGCTATACTTTATTAAGTTATTATCCTATTTTGTTAAAAGATATATTTAAAAATTATGTATATATATAACAATTGCACTCATTAATATTAATTAAATAAATTCAATTTATGCTGTATCTGATATACGATATATATAATGACATAAGATTTATTATAACAAAACGCAATATTGCATATATCATCGTGTCATCGTAATCACACTGGAAACAAAATTTGCTGCGCGTTAAGACTTTGAATCGGTCATGGCAATATGTTGAATTATGACATCAGAAGCGAGAATTCATGTATATTTCAGAACTTATAAATTTTCTATTGCATCAATCCTCGAAATAACTGAAATCTTTTGCATATTATTAAAACAGTAGACTTAATACAGTAAATTTTTTCCTGATCTCCCTCTTTCTCTCTAAGTTTATCTTACACACATTTCCAATAAAAAATAGATTTTATAACAAATAATTAAATTTGACAGCTGTTTATTAATTAGAAGTCAAAAAGAAAATTAATGGCATAATTTAAAAGTCTATTGCTTCGTATATTAGCAATGAAATAGCAAAGAAGTTATTTCAGTATCAGCAGCGAAAAAATTTTTATTATTCATTTTATTATGTCACAATCCAATATAGCTGCAATGATTTAGAGCCTTGACGTAATCTTTAATGATACTAAATGTGATTTTAAATTAGCGTGCTAAATTATAACGATTAACGCTGACAATTCTCGTCGATATTGAATTAACGATAAATAGCGCAACAAATATCAAGAAGAGGATTTTATTTCACATTATTTACCTCACAGTTTTTGCTACGAGGTAACCACAGGCGTGCACTCCATTATATTCTCTTTTAATTTATCAAGCCAACGTCAATTATTTTGCTTAGGAAAGAATATGCGGCTCTCGGTCGAAGTTAGACAAATTTAATCCTGCGCGCGAAAGCAGCCCGAAGCGCGCGGATTGAGAGACGAGATAACAAGAATAAGCTTAATTTTCGTCGAGTTATTAGAGTACGAGGAGAGAAAGAGAGAGGAATTGAGAGCGTACACCGCGAGGATTATTGTGCGATCCATAAAATCCGGGCTGGACTGGGTTATCAAATATTTAGAAGAATTTTCCGAGCGTATTTGACTAAAGATAGAGAGAAAGAGAAAGAGCGAGAGAAAGAAAGAGAGTATGTTCTGATCGTGCTTTATATATAGCGGAGTTCCTTGCAGCTGCCCACTTCAAAAGAGCCCGGGCAACGAGTGCATGGGAAAGTCTGTGAAACTTTAACAGTATCTTAAATACTTAACTTCCACCCGCATCGATCCTAAACTTAGCAATGGAATTAACCGTAACTCTTCCACTTACAAATAGCCTTCATATTCGAAATTTGTAACTCATCGTTCCTTTTTGTTGTGATAAATGCGGACAACGATCTGGTTACAGCAAAATTTAATTGCATGGATGTTTTCGTGAATAAAGTCAGGTAAATACCCTTAATTTTATTCTACGATTATTATTTTCGTTATTCTCGCTCTATAAAAAAATAATGTAACATTTTTTTATGCTCATTAACTCATTATCTATCAAACTTTTAAAATTAATATTTTTCCATGAGAGATTTTATAAAATTTCTCATTTTCTCTATCCCATCTCATATCAAAAAGCGTTATTGAGTATTTGAAATCTATCAGTGACTACTAATAATATCTTGATCAAAAATTTTAAGCTTGAAAATATTCTTATAATAGACGGGTTTTATTTAACTTAAAAGTGAAATATGTGCGTGTGTGTGCGCGCATCTCTCTTTTAATTGATTTATTATTCGTCTCCATTTTCTCTGTTATATTAAAAATTGAAGATTTTTTTTATCAACAATCTGGGATGCATTTTTGTTTTATAATGTTATTTTAGAATGTTATTTTAGAATGCTTTTTGCTTTTCTTATTTTTAACAGTTGAATTACATTGTTCGTACAATTTATCATTGCAAAATTCAATATAAACGATTGAAATGAATCACAATTGGTAGTATAAACGAAAATGAATAGATTTGTGAAATATATATGTGTTTATATGATAAAATATTCACTTGATAGATTGGAAGCTCAAAATAATTCTTTCTAATGAAACAAGAATTTAATAAAACTCAGTGCAAGAGCATCCTGGTTAATGAATAGATTAATTTCGGCGTAAAATAAAATATTTGCAACGAATGGAACGTTTATATGTCACACATACAATTGATCATGACTGTAAATGTCAATACGTATAATGCGTTCCGTGATTAGTACGAGAAATTGGTTCGCGATACCTGAATTAAACCAAATTATGATTTACATACGCGTATTTCGGACTGCATTATGTTAAACAATACTGATTGCTACTTAAGCGTTAAATGATTAAACTAATTATACACAGAAACGTTAATTCATAGACGGCAATTCTACTGAATCAAGATAAACATATTTCCGAAACTTATGCATGTTACTCACATCAATATTTCTGATTTTTTTTTAAATTAAAAATACAAATAAAGTAATTTTACTTTTCAATATATAATTTTCATTAACTTTGAAATATCGATGGTACCTCAAAATGTAGTAGTAAGCCAATTTTTTAAAATTGCAACAAAGTAAGCAATAATCTTTTGTTACGAATTTTAATCCTAATCTTCGATAATCCTAACCTCGAATTTTCAAGTTTGTCAATAAAAGAATTTAGAAAATGCTATAATTTTTAATTTACGCACGCAAATTTTATCATCAATAACTGCGAGTCGGAAAGGAAAAAGAAGGGAAGAGAATGAACGTAGAACAATTAGAGCTTATTTCGTTAACCGGTATGATTATCGTGGCTAATTCTCCACGGCGTGCCTTCAAGATACGATATTCTGTGCTTGACCCGTTAAATGCATAAATTTTACAGGCAAGCAAATGCCCACCTTTAATGGATCTATTGTGCTGACAATGCCATGCGATGCAGACGCGAAGCTCTTGCCGTTCCCCGTCTACATTTCCTCCCTTTTTCCACCCTCTAATTCCACCGGTTTCGAGTATCAGAATACAACGATCTGTCACTTTGGCACGCGCAATTTTTATGATGCCGTATATGACATCTGTCCATTAAATCTCGCCCATCGAACACCTCGTCACCTTTCGACTATCGAATTCAAGCGATTTAATATCGCGAATTTTTTCACCGTCACTAAATTGTTCTCGGATTTCACGTTTGGAATGCCGGGCGAGGCTGAAAGAAGTTTATCGAACGGGCAATTTTCATGTGAAACGCGTATTAAGTGTCTTCGTATCAAATCTGACGCGTATAAAAACCATTCAATTCATTGATTTAAAAAAATGATACAAATTCAAAGATGCTATTTTGACTGTATAAATTATGTTGTCTTTAAAAATTATAATATCGAATATTAAGAAGAACCTTTTGCGAGTGCAATGTAGAATAGTAGATAGAGTATAAAAACTCTTTGGGCTCCATTAAACTCATAACGTATGCGTATTTATGCGTGTATGTCTCTTTGATAAATGTATCTTATTGTAAATGTATTTTATTTTGATACTACGCATGCATATTAATACTTGTTTATAGCACAAGATTGCGTGATAAAGATCCAATTAATACTAAACCAGCAAAAGGTAGTTATCGTGGTATAACTATACATAAACAGCAGTCATGATGAATACGTAAATAAGCAAGAGAGACTCAACTACTGAAATTAAAGGAATAATAATATTACCAACGAAGCGAAGTGAGACTAATTAATTAAATCGTCTGCCACGAAGAAGAAACCAACAACCAATCCAATTAAAATTACATTTGACGGACATTGATGAACATCTTGTAAATGTGTGTAGAAAATAAAATATTATATATGTGTAAAAACTTTGCGCCACGTCTCTCACTGAATACTCAAGAATCTCCTATCAACACGTTACGTGTTATGTGTGAGTGTGACGAATTAATCAAATATATTAAGAGAAAGTTGTAGTTGAATGCCGACATCGGGACACATCGGACAGTTAAATCTACGTGACCAGATAGACGCGGGTATCGTCAGCTGTCGCATTTTAACGAATGCGCGCACGTCAATGTCACACGATGGAACACGTGGGGGAACGTGTAAGGCTCGATTTCGTTCGGACTACCGGAAACGTCGCGCAACTCGTGATTGCAACCCGTTAGAAACGATCGAATCCGTCTCGCTCAATCGACACATTCATTTAAATATTATCCATTATTCAAGCATCGATTTCAAACTTTCATCATTCGCGGAGAACCAATCTAACATAGCAATTTCAATCGAGCCGGCGCGTCTTTAAATAACTAATGTCGTGAGATTTATTTCAAGCGATGTGAATTTATAAGAAAATATATTAAGCTCTAATATTAGTTCAGCAAATTTGATGTATTTATATTAATACTGCTATAATAACGATTAAATTAGTTAAAATTTTCATATACAAAACGTCACTCAAACGTGATTAAATCTTTAAAAACAGTTAATTCTAGCTCTTAAAGCGATAATTACGTTATTTTAAAATACAATATCAGATAAATAAGGATAAATATCCGAATGACACTTATGTTTCTCTCCCTGCCAATCTTAATTTGTTTGTTTCTTGACATATTAATTAGCAAGACGGAGATGAAATTATCTTTTCAATAAATTTAATAGCAAGAACGATTTATCTTTAATGAAGCTTTTGTTAAAAATTATTACGTGGCTTGGGTTCGTTTACCTCGTCGATTAATATACCTATTTTTGTTACTTTATTCACACAACTATAACATAACGTAATATTTCAGAATTACGCGATAAATTCTAATCTGCGTTAAACAGGCGTACCTACCGCGTTACAGACTTCATTACACTGTAAACATTTGTTCCGCATCACGTATTAATTAGACGTAGCTCCCTTGACGTTTTATATACAACCGCAAATTACGACGGTAAGGAAGTTTTCCAAATAAGCACATTTGCGCGTTATACAGGGTGTTCAGAATTAAACCGACAAACTTCAGATACCAAAATAAGTCAATTTTGCCAATAAACCCATGTTCGCAAATTAGCCGTTTTGGCATTAGAGAATCAAAGATTAACAAAAGGGAACCTCGCGAACTCGAAAATTCTGATTTTGTTGAAACTTTACACACATGTAAGGGGGGATAAATAGATGAATTTAGAAATTTCCAGTTGCGGCCCAAAAACGATTCTAAGGGTTGCAATCACCCTTTATATGTAGAGCGGCTTTTTGCTTTTCTCGACATGTTTTATACAAGAGTTTCATGGTAAAAACATTTCTATTTAACTATATTAATAAAATTCTGAGAAAATAATTTTTTTCAAAGATTTTTGCCCTTGTTAGTCTTTGATTCTCTAGTGCCAAAATGGCTCATTTGCGGACACGGGTTTATTGACAAAATTGGCTTGTTTTGCTGTTCTTAAAAAAGACGTGAAATTTGTCGGTCTAATTCTGGGACACCCTGTATATATCAAACGTGTGTGCTGCTAAGAATTTTATGACCATCTGTGCTCTCCTCTTTACGTAACGTTGAGACTGACCGTACCATTTTTTCTCACTTTTTTCGATATACCAGATAATTTATTTATAATGTAATAAATAATCAAAATACGATAAAATATCTATTAATTATATAATCCAGAAAATTGATAGATATTGCGAATGTTACAAAATTTTCTCCAAACATATTCAAAAACACACACAAAATTTAATAATTTGAAATAATGGTAATTATTTACATTAACGGACACCTCGCCAATGACCTTGATCTTGACATATGTTGTCAAGGACATGACCCTGAGTAACTTTTTCTTATAACTTAATCGGCGGTCTCTTATAATTTCGGAGATATTTAAAGTTAAAGTTTGATTCGAAACGAAAATTTGGTTTGGATTATACAACGTAATTCACCAAATTTGGTAATTATTTACATTAAAAATTTAGTTTGGATTAGGTTATATCTTCCGGAAGTGGAGTCCCCCCGTAGGGGGGGGGGC
>NW_021853477.1:296346-302116 GCF_003651465.1 Formica exsecta
ATTAACGGACACTTCGCCGATGACTTTGACCTTGACATATGTTGTCAAGGACATGACCCTGAGTAACTTTTCCTTATAACTTAATCGGCGGTCACTGTTTATTAAAAAGTTATAAACAAAAAAAGTTTGAGAAATTTGCCATTTTGTGTCAGTGCTAAAAGAAGTAATTAGTATATTTACAACGCGAAGCGAGGTCCACCCCACGATTGTTGTGTGGATAAGAAAGTATATGCGTGGACGCAGTGGGTTCCGCCCCCCCCCCCTACGGGTGGGCTCCACTTCCGGAAGATATAACCTAACCCAAACCTATTCCTGATTTAAAACTGAAATTTGAGTTAGGTTATATCTTCCGGAAGTGGAGCCCCCCCGTAGAGGGGGGGGGGGATCCACTGCGTCCACGTATACACTTTCCCATCCACACAACAATCGTGGGGTGGACCTCGCTTCGCGTTGTAAATATACTAATTACTTCTTTTAGCACTGACACAAAATGGCAAATTTCTCAAACTTTTTTTGTTTATAACTTTTTAATAAACAGTGACCGCCGATTAAGTTTTAAGGAAAAGTTACTCAGAGTCATGCCCTTGACAACATATGTCAAGGTCAAGGTCATTGGCGAGGTGTCCGTTAATGCAAATAATAACCAAAAGAATTTAATTTAAAACGCGGAACTTTAATTACTATTAAAACCGTTATTATTTACTTGTAAGAAATGCGAATACACAGTGCAATTATTTTTCTATTTTCCGCGAAAATCATTCGTCGCTTATGGCGTTTTCTAAAACAACACGTCTGAACGTATTTTTCATGCGGACCATTACATGTCGCGTTTGGTGCTAATTACAAACAGAGCGGACGTTTACAGTCGGTGCCGTTTGTGGCATTTGTATTCGCGTGATAACAAGCGTTTCAAAGCACGAGTGGTACGCAAAAACAATGTTAGCGGCAACGGTTGGCGCGATCTTATCTTAATCTCGTTCTGCAACCGTATATAAAAGCGGTCAATAGTTTATCGGCGACATCTCGATTGTCGGTCGCAAAATTGGCACATCTCACGACCGGCGTACAATCGTTTGAATGCGCGTGTATGTGTGTATATATGCGCGTGCAGTACTGCTGCTGCGACTGCAGCCAGGTACGATATCATTTTGCTGCATTTGACACGCTGCTTATTATTGGCCGTGAGCGCCTAATAAGCACTTGGGCACAAACTGTCCGCTTTACTTTCCGCCCGAGATACGTAAGATTCCATGTACGGTCGGAGCAAGACCCAGGATAGGTTACACGGTTATCGATTTTCCGCGTGTATTATGCGCATTTTCGATTACGTGGTAACGTAACGTAACGTAACGTAATGCAATGCACGCGGGCGAGCAGACTGTAATCGAATTCGTGACAATCTCCCCCTAATGTTTCGCGCGATAATTTTTTTGTTTCGCTACCTCGTGCGTATTTCGCGGTGATTGATTTATATTATGCGCAAGCGTGGAGCTTTATACACAGATTTGTTTGAACTACGTTTGAACTGTGAATATGTGTCACGCAGCTTTCGTAATAACATGTGTATACCATGCGTAATAATTGATTTTTTCATGTTCATGATTAATTATGGAATTAACATAAATAAATTTGAAGCAAATAAATTGGAACGCGAGGAAAAAAATCGATTCTAAATCAGCGAAAGAATTTGCGTTCAAATTTAACGAAACAATGATAGGTGTGATACGCTATACATATATCACATCTTTCTTAAATAAAGATGAATATATGTAGTTTCGGAAGAGATATACCATTTTTTCTTTCAAAGCTTATTTATCTATCCGTATTAAAATTGAACCAATTTTCCTTTGTAAGAGACAGATAAAATTACTTCAAAAAATTTTTTATTAAACATAGCTAATCGGATTATTTTAAGTTAAAAGAGAGGATATTTATAACAAACTGTAATAGTTTAATAGTTTAATTGTTTAGTAATCCTATATAAAAGAGTTTATATTATATAATAGTTTAGTAATACTATATAATATTATATAAAAAATGTAGCACATAAAATTTATGAATGTTTTTTCAGCTTTAATCTTTTCGCTTTATAAGAAATTTTAATATGTCATCTAAATTTATATCTTATATATATATGCATACAGGGTGTTCCAAGTCAGATTAATGAAACCAGAGTCTTATAGAAAATTGAATTTGGAACAAAAAAGTTCCAATAAACATAAGTTTAGAAAAGCTTCGTTAAAAAGTTATAGCTAATAAGCTTAAAAAAAATCACGTTTTTTGATGATTTAAAAAAAAAACTTCAAAATCCTTCATCCATTTGGAAAAAGTAACCAAATAAATCTGTTGGGTAATTAAATAACAAACCAAATTACACCAGTTTCATTTAATTCTGATAAGGCGTTTAAAAGAAAATAAGCTCAAAACAATGAAAAAAGTAAAAACTTGAAAAAAACCACCTTTCGATGGTTTTTGTGTGAACACTACATTTGTAGTGCAAACATTGCAAATGCAAACATAAAAATGTTCTTATTAAATTTTGATCATAACTAATTATTTACAGAGAGTTTATTAGCTATAACTTTTTTACGAAGCGTTTCCGGACCCGTGTTTATCGGAACTTTTTGGTCCAAATTCAATTTCCTAAGACCCTGAAATTTTATTGACCTAATTTGGAACATCCTATATAAGCAAGACCGGCAATATTGAAGAATGCCATTATATATACATATATGTCTGTGTGCGTGTATAACTGATCTAAACTAAACTTAATAAAAACATCAAGCGTATAAATAATATCATCTACTTTATATTTTATAAAATTTGAGTTTTGTTTCATCTCAATCGACGGTCCATTTTTCTCAGAATAATTCCATATATATGTATATAAAGTAATTAAATATTTCACAAAATACGCTTAATAATATCCTCCCATGCATTTCTTACACAGCAATATCTTTTCAATAATAAATTAATTCTTATTGTTAGTTCGAAAATAGATAGAGCTCGTTCGTAATTAAGCAATTAGAGGATAATTAACGCGGCGCTAAACGTAATTGCACTCGCATTCTGTTCTATTTCCTGGACTGCTCCAATCGCACGAACGTGAAGCACATATGTACATTCCCGAAGAGCGGTGGCTAATAATAGGTAAATGCTCTCCAGAACGTATATTAGGCTTTCTTCGTTAAATGCCAAAAGTTACTTGACGACAGACGCAAATTCTGACGTGTAACTCCGGCTCCGTGTCACCGTGTGCGATCCGGGTAATCAAACTTTGATACGTTTTACTCGCATTATATGAACTTCATCATCCTATACATCCCAGCTGTTGGAGTTCGCGGAACTAAATAAGCTCTAGCTCTCAAAATAATGTTCTCCCTTCCGCGCGCAAGAACACGTTTCACAAAGGACGCCGTCGAAATTCGTTGAAAATACAATACGTACGACGAGTGCACTTCCGGAAATAATAGACTCACAATGTCGCTCAATGATCGTTACATAAGAGAATCCGGACCGAGAAAACCTTACTAATTCTAATGACAATAATGGCTTCCTACTTGACATACCGTACCGTCTTTTTGTTTATCGCTCGCGACTTTGATGATGATCCGGTTTCTCATTTCGTTAGAATAATGAAATAATAATATATGTCTCAATTTTCTTACCGAGAGATCTAAAGGTAACATTAATGAAGGGGATTTTATAAAGAGAAATGATTAATCTCTATTTGCGCGATGCTCAAACTCTCTCAAAGCAGCGTCTTCGTCATTCGTCGATAAGGACACAATAGGAGAAACTCGAGAAACAATTGTGCTTTTCTATCAGGGGAGAGGAGGAAGAGCCAACGAGAATCCGGGACGAATTCCGGTGGCAGCGGTTCTAATTAACGAGACTGTATAGCGTGGCGGCACAAAAGCCGAAAGAGGAGAAAATGAAGAATCATTCGCCACCGATTCGTTTTGTTGCAGATAAAGTCACTCCTTCCTGCTGCATTCAGCATCCTCTTAAACCTGTTTTTATTTTCTATTTGTGCTTTTCGCTTTGTTTTTAGACGCTCGAGAATTAGACGCGAGTGGCCCGACAACGCCGTGAGATTTTGTAACACTTCTGTTATTGATAGTTAAAATGTCTATATTATTAACACCATCATAAATAGTCGTATTTTGATACGACTATTATTACGACTTATGACTACATATGTTCGTGTAGCTCTTTGGAATTACACGAACATATATAGTCAATTAATAAAAAATAATATGAGATATGTTTGTAAAATGTTCAATTTTTTAGATTTATATTTTTTAAATTTATTATATTATTTTGCACGATTGTACAAACTTTCGTACATTTATAATTCGTGAAATAACATTAACGTTATAATATATTTAAAAAAAAATTGATGAAATAATTAAAAAATTCATTTTATAAGTATTATTTAATTCAAATAATTTTTATTTTCACACAATAAAAATATATTTCAATATATTTTTTAATTCATTTAATAATATATATATCCAAAATATTTTAAAATATTTTCCTCTTTTTATTTCAAAAAATTGTAAAATTTAAACCGAAAGCTATTAAGTTTATCGCCGTTCTCTCGCAACTTTTGACTCTCGCTTTGTTCGAGATTACTTTCGGCATCATACGATAACGAACGGATCGAACGACGCAGATTGATTGATATTCATAATGAGTCACCGTGAAAGGGAGAGCCCAAGGGACCCGATTTTTTTCATCACGCGCAATAACGGACGCCGATCAAGCCGGTCATGCGATCGATCGGCACGTCGTCGTGCTTTCACGATGCCAGACGTCGGCCGGCCGTTTAACAGCAAAATTATGGCGCCGGACATTACGGCTCTTATTGTGCCTCGGACGCAGCAGTATATGCGCCACTTTTTTTTCCATTGCCCGTAGCGAGTGCTTAGAACGTTCCGAGTTACGTTGTGCCGGATAAACTATCTGGCTTATTTATGACGCCGTTGAAACATTCGAGTCAAGTGAGATGGAATATATTATAAATGAAAAAACGTTTGTGAATGGAATAGGGGAAGAAGAAATTTAGTTTAAATTAAAATAAAAACGTATTCATCGACATGTATTTCATAATTAATTTATTCTTGTTATTACTTTAAAAAAGAAATATTTTTACTTAAAAAAAATGTCAAAAAAGGTATCCTGATCTTGAAAAGCGATTAGTTTTTCCATTAGGATATCTAATTCCTTTAGATATATAAAATTTTTTTAATTCTGAATTATTTATGTTTATATAAATATTTTCTGATCCTGATTAGAAGAAAAACTTGAGAGTATTAATAGAAGTATTGTTACATTGATCGACAAAATGAGATCTTTTTTTTGCCTTAAGTTCTTTCAAATCAGTTTTGGTAGATTTTTTTAGCGTTGATTATGAATCTGGTAAAAATGGCGTATTACGTCAAGTTTTTGAGAAAATCTCACTATCAGTCAAAGTTGCTAAAATAGGTGTTTTTGGTACTTTTGAGTGAGTTGTATCTTTCAATGGGGATGTGCTCCAGAAAGCAGGGACAACTCAAAATGAATCTCAAGACTTATACTTTATGATAAAAATGCGAGAAGTCCCAGGCAGGAAAGGTTTTCCTGAAAAAAAGTAGTCGAAACATAAGAAACATCATTTATCGCAGTGTCCCCCAGTCATACGTCTTCAATCGTCCGTAACTAAAATACTAGTGCCAAAAAGTACTCTAATTTTGTTCTTAAGTGATAGCAATCACACATAACCTCT
>NW_021853477.1:303206-319904 GCF_003651465.1 Formica exsecta
TTTAAAAAAGAAATATTTTTAATTAAAAAAAATGTCAAAAAAGGTATCCTGATTTTGAAAAGCGATTAGTTTTTCCATTAGGATATCTAATTCCTTTAGATATATAAAATTTTTTTAATTCTGAATTATTTATGTTTATATAAATATTTTCTGATCCTGATTAGAAGAAAAACTTGAGAGTATTAATAGAAGTATTGTTACATTGATCGACAAAATGAGATCTTTTTTTTGCCTTAAGTTCTTTCAAATCAGTTTTGGTAGATTTTTTTAGCGTTGATTATGAATCTGGTAAAAATGGCGTATTACGTCAAGTTTTTGAGAAAATCTCACTATCAGTCAAAGTTGCTAAAATAGGTGTTTTTGGTACTTTTGAGTGAGTTGTATCTTTCAATGGGGATGTGCTCCAGAAAGCAGGGACAACTCAAAATGAATCTCAAGACTTATACTTTATGATAAAAATGCGAGAAGTCCCAGGCAGGAAAGGTTTTCCTGAAAAAAAGTAGTCGAAACATAAGAAACATCATTTATCGCAGTGTCCCCCAGTCATACGTCTTCAATCGTCCGTAACTAAAATACTAGTGCCAAAAAGTACTCTAATTTTGTTCTTAAGTGATAGCACAATCACACATAACCTCTAGCCACTACCAAAACCTCCACATACTCACTTCCATGATTTGAGTGATTTTTCAAAAAGTTGATCTGCGATTTTGGGTCGTCCATTTTTAATTTTGAAATTTCAACATGTGATTCGTGATGAGTGACCAGGTAAACGTATACATACCGATTTTCATGATTAGAATGATTTAAAAAAAAAAAAATTTTAGTAATGAAGAATTGATGCGATAGATATTTCTTATTAAAATTTAATCACTTTTTTTCAGAAAAGATCTTCCTGCCTGGGACTTCTGGCATTTTTAACATAACGTATAAGTCTTGAGCTTTATTTTGAGCTGTCCCTGCTTTCTGGAGCACGTCGCTATCGAAAAATATAACTCACGCAAAAGTATCAAAAACGCCTATTTTAACAACTTTGACTGAGGTTTTCTCAAAAACTTGAAGTGATATACGACCATTTTTACGGCCAGATTCAGCGCTAAAAAATCTACCAGAAATGACTTGATAGAATTTAAGGCAAATTTGATGTTGAACAGTGTTTTTAATTAAACCACTGTGAATGTGTGTGGGAGAGACCATTATTCTACGATCTTAAAACGTGTTAATTTCCTCGGTGCAAGCTGACGTATATCTTCCCGTGTCTTTCTATTATTCTAAGATGGTATCTCGATTATGAATTTGAATGCGTTCAACGAGGTTGAATAACTTTAATGCTCGCTTTCCCCCAAACGCCGGGAATCTGATGCTCTCGCAATATTTATTGCCGCCGATAGATACGCGTAGAATAGTACGAATAATACAAAATCGCCATGAAGTTCCCGGGTGACAAAGTTATCGTCGTTCTGTAAGTGGCGCGAACTGCTCCTTCGTTGCGTTATAAATGCTCGCAATTCGCTGTTCTAGATACTCGGTGATTTGTGTGCGTTTCCTCCCGTCGCGCTCTCTTTTATGTATTTCCTCCGGAAAGTCTCGAATCGCATTTATAGCTGCCCCAAAAATCGCCGGATCTGAAAACTCATAAGTCAATCACATTCGTCCTCTTTCGAAGTCGCACGTTGTAGCATGTATCTTAAGCGAGCTATATTTTCGGCACTTTTGTTGAAATTCCAACGTTTGAGAAATAATAATAAGAAGACGGATAATAAATTAGAATACTATTTATTTGATTGATCGAAAAATTATAATATCTCATTTTTGTTAATACGATCAGAAAAATATAACCACGGCTTCAGATCGCGACCGTTCCTGTTTGCTGAATACGACGTGTGAGAAATATCAATTGATCAAAAGCTGAAAAAAACATATCTCTCGGGAGATTTATATCAAAAAGCCAACATTGATTGTATTCGCAAATAACTGATATGAGAAAGCGCGAAGGCTCTTTGTTCGTATTGGCAAACCCAAGAGAAACGAAGCTTCTCGAAGATTTCTTACGTTAGCCAAGACAACCCTTAAGTTATGCTCGAGGTATTTAAGTTGATGCATTCGAGCTCTTTTCTGCGCTATACAAACCACTTGTCTCTCTTCCTCTTCTTTTCGCAAATTTTCAAGATAGACATGACCGACAGCGCACGATATAAGATCGGTTGCCTTAAGAAGAGAAGAAAGAAAGAGAGAGAGAGAGAGAGAGCTGGTTTTATATTAAACCCCGATTCTACGTGAGTGTAATCATAAAGATAAAGGTACGTAACCCGTCGCATAAAAGAGCTTTTCCTCCGCCATTCGACTGCGCTCGTGGCTCTCCTTTCTGGGCGAGAACCGGCGCGATCGTTAAATTGATCCTCCTTTCAACGCGAGCGCGACGAATTTTATTCGATACGTAATACTCTCGGTGGCGGACAAGAGGCCGGGTTTTTCTCCCTGGATGTCGCGACAGCGATACCGATTACTACTGTCGCTGGATATACGTTACGCTCGCATTACAGTCCGCTACGTAATTGTCGACCGGAGCGAAATGACACCGCGCGCGAACGGTAAAATACTTTTCCGATTATAGCCAGCCCGTCTACTTTATTCGTATAATTTTGTTCTCGCGGGATCTCTACGTCACGGAATATCCGCTCGCGGTCGGCCGATGCACCGATGCGGTGCGAGTTTCTGCGATTCTCCAAGCGCCCTGTGGAATATACGGTGCTGTGTTTCTAATTTAATATCTTAAGTGCAGCTGCGGGAGTCGGTTGGAGCCCCATACATAGTGAGATGGTCACACAAATGTTGCATAATTAAGTTGGAAATCTATTATAGTTAGCTTCGCATGATATATGAAAAATAAATTAAACTTTGCTCTGTCTCCTTAATATATTGATAAGCGATTAAAAAATGTAATTTATTTTATAAATGTATATTACTGAACATAATAACATCACGATGAGAAAAACATTATTTTTCATTTTGATGGAATAATAATTTAATTTATAATGCGTTTCTTGAATGAGATGAAAAAGATAAGAAATATGAAGGCGAAGTGATAAAGAAATCACATTGATATATATTTCTTTATGTAATAAAGATAATCTCTCTGTCAATTTTGTGTAAAAATATTAGATAAACGAGAATAAGAAAAATTAAGGATGTATGTGTCATATGTCAAAACATTGACAAAAGCATGAAAAATTCGTAGACTGTTTTACTATTTCTTTTGAGTATCTGTGTAAAACCTGAGCACAATACTCTTAACGGTTTGGAAATTATTTAAGTTTCAAGTTATTATTGATTCTTATGGAAAATCGCGTATTGTAGCACTTATTGACAAAGACAAGGAAAAAACATTGCCAATGAAATAAAAATTTTCACATATATTAAGAATACTCTAATAAATATTTGTGCAAAACTTGATTTAGATCCACTTACTCATTTAAAAGTTATTTACTAAAAGTTGTAGAAAAATATTCTCTCTCTCTCTCTCTCTTTCTTTTTCTCTCTCTCTTTCTGCAAATTACTCGTTTTTTTTTTGTTTCTTGCAATTGATTTCAGGAGGTATTCACAATCAAAAGTTTTAGTCATAAATTAGGAGAAATATAAAATACAACTACATTTTTTTTACGAAGACGTTAAAAACCATATTATTTTGTAATACTTTAATTCTTTTTTTTTATCCGGATTTATTTATTTGATTTTTCAAACAGTATAAACGTAAGAAATATGTTTGTTTTTTTTTCAATTTTGACAATTTTTGCTTCCTCATAGAGGGACCTTTGTGACAAAATTTTTTTTACAGTTTTTTATACCAATGTGTTTAGAATGTCCAAAACGTCGAAAAATCATATTTTTGAAGAATATATGTATGTATCGCACGCATGTATTTTGCACGCATGTATTTTGCACGCATGTATTTTGCATGCATGTATTTTGCACGCATGTATTGCACGTATGTATTGCACGTATGTATGTATATATGTATGTATGTATTGCACGCATGTATTTTGCACGCATGTATTTTGCACGCATGTATTTTGCACCCATGTATTTTGCATGCATGTATTTTGCACGCATGTATTGCACGTAAGTATTGTGTATGTATGTATGTATGTATGTATGTATGTATGTAATGTATATTGTACAACCTCTAACTTCCGCAATTTTTGAGATATCGGGCTAATTTTTTAAAAATGAATAGGGTATCATTAAAGGATGGTTGGTATTGAATTTGATGAGGATCAGTAAAAGGGTTCATTTTTTATAAAATTTTAAATTTTTTGAGTAATGTTTAGACACGCTTCAACTTTCGCAAATTTTGAGATATCGGGTTAAATTTTTTTATATGAATAGGGTATTATTAAAGGATGATAGGTATTTTGGTGTCAGGTGAAAGAGTTCATTTTTTATAAAATTTTGAATTTTTTGAGAAATGTCTGTATACGCTGTAACTTTTGCAAATTTTGAGATATCTTCCTCTATGAGGAAGCCAAAATTGAAAAACCCGCTTGCTTTAAAAAACTTAAGCTTTGTGAGCAAAATAAAATGATGAGGAAGCAACGTGCAAGTTTCTAATTTGCACAATTTTCATCTTTTTTTGCTATTATTGTACAACCAAAAACATCTTTAAGGCAAACTCTATTGATTTTACATTCACATAATTACATTCATATTGCAATGATGATTGATGCCTCGATAATTGTTCATTCTATTCATTCTTAAAGATAATGTTAATTTACAAGCTTAGGATGCTAAAGGTCATGGTAAACATTAGTTTGCAAACGCCCGTTATATGGTTGCTCGATTGAGGTCAAAGCGCAATGGAAGGTGGAAGGTAATCAGGCACGTCATTGAAACAGTTAGATCGATATCCGGTATTAATTCCAAAAACACGTGACTCGAGCTGACGTTAACGGGATCGCTTTCTCTCTCTCTCTCTCTCTCACTTTCATCGCGATAGTTTATAGTTTTAATTAAATATCATATTAATCGGATTTTTGATCGGTTTACTAGTAACAATCAATCGAGAGAACTTGCACGCATGCTGCCTGTGATCTGGTTTAGATTAGTTTGAGAGTGATTCTGGATAGTATCTTCATTATCTCGAGATTAACTCAATACGCTAGGCTTACTATCCATTAAAGCTGTGTGCATTGAATAACAGCGTTTCGTATAGAGGTGCATTAATTAATACACTAATATTATAAATGATAAATTTACTATCTGATGGAAAATTAATCAATATGTCAATGATATGCTAAACTTACCGCTTTTGCACACAGCAAATAACTACGAAAGAATTAAGCACACACATGCACACAAAATATAAAATATTTTTATTCTATACTAAAATATATATAATATATAAAAAAATAATATACTTGACATAAAATAATTTGTAATTAATATAATTTGTAAGTTAATATGAAAAATCGGCAACAATATTGGAATATCCGGAGATTGAAATATAGGGTATGTTGTGACAGATCGTTTTGCCATCTTGGTACAATATGCATTCACGGACTATCTGGCCTCTCTCCTCTAGTGAGATTGATATGGCAAACCGTGATGTTTCCAAATTAGTTGCGTATTTGGCATCAGACTGACGTTGACTAGCAGGTTCTCCCGGAATAATCTATGATCTTATGTATGTGTCAATCTCTATTATCTTAAGGATGTTTTGGTTGTACAATAATAGCAAAAAGCTTCGAAATAAGAAAAAAAACATATGTTTTATAAACATATTTCTTACGTTCATACTGTTTGGAAAATCAAATAAATAAATTTGGATTATAAAACGAATTAAAGTATCACAAAATGATTTAGTTTTAACGTCTTCATAAAATAAAATAATTGTGATTAATATTTTTCCTAAATTATGACAAAAATTTTTAGTTGTAAATATCCTCTGAAATTAACTGCAAGAAACAAAAAAGACGAGTAATTTGCATAAACAGAGAGAGAAAGATAATATTTTGCTACAATTTTTAGTAAATAATTTTTAAACGAGTAAATAGATCTAAATCAAATTTTGCATAAATGTTTATTAGAGTTTTGTTAATACTTGTAAAAATTTTTATTTGCTAGCAACGTTTTTTGTTTGTCAATAAGTGCTACACATACATGATTTCATAAGAATCAATACAAACTTTAAACTTAATAAATAATTAGAGAAATAGATTAAGAGAATTGTGCTCAGATTATGCATTAATTTAAATTTTAAATTTATTAAATTTTTTTTGCACTAGTAGATACTCAGAAGAAATAGTAGAACAGTCTACGAAATTATCATGTTTTTGTCAATGTTTCGATATATCAGGCACACATACTTAAATATAATCGTAACTATTACCAATAAACTTTCGCGAAGAATCTTATAAATGCGCTTTAATTCTTTAATTCTACAACAAATTTGTACATATACACCGCGTTCTGCATTTAGTCGGCAGACGAAAGCTTCGTGTTTCCCGATACTTTGATACTTTTCCATTAACCCAGATTTAGATATAAGGAGTATAAGAACATTAACAATTGACGAACATGCCGCTTCACCTTACTTCGCGAAGATCGCCAAGTATTTCTTTTAAGAAGAGTATGGAGTGGGTACGCGGGATTCTTCTTTGCTGCAATAAATAGTTCCGGAAGAGATATTCAATTGCAGTTTTCCGCTCGTTGAGGAGAAAGAATATTATATATTCAAGAAAATTTTGTACATTTAGATACATGTATACGATAATATCATGTCACATTTCATATTATTTTTTGACAAGTGCATTTCTTTATTTATGTCATTGTACGTTTTGTTTTTATCTCTCTGAAATAAATCTAACGATGTTTCTGTTCTTTTCTCTTTTTTAATTATGTATAAATTAATAAATGCGACTATATGTAAATATTATCATTATGCATTTCTCACTTGTCTAATAATTATCGATTGGATAATTAATGAAAATGGTAAAAACAGCTAAAAGCATGCAAATTTTTTATGTTTATATTACACTTTAAAATATAAAAATATTTAATAATACTGCAAATTCATTAATATTAAATATCTAAAATGTTCATTTCGTATACGTCGTGATATAACGAACGAGTAAAGAAATAATTCATTCATTTTATTTCATTCATTTCATTTTATTTGGTCTCTTCCATTATTTCCGAATTTCAAGACAATGATGCACAATATATCGAACGGCGTATGTGGTTTGCAGCAAATGTCGTTCACATGACGTAAACTGCAGTAGCAGTTTCATTGACAGCCCGGAAATTTCGGTGGCTTACTCGATGCACATCCATATGGTATTACACAGTGTTAAAATGAGACTCGATCGTGTACCGCGGTTCGCTCCTGTTCTAATCTTTTAATTGCGTTTCCTGATGTGCATCAGCAACCAGCAGAGTAGGAGTTTGACGCGATATACTTTAATAGTTTTATAATGAATGTTGAAGGAGAGGCAGAGATACGTACATACATGTACTACACACACAAATATATCCATATAGATGCTGCGGAAAAAAAACGTTATTGTTTTAGTTTTTAATCTCCTGAAATAGGGGATTTATCAGCGGAAGCTGATGTACGGATGATCCCGAAATTGATTTACGGTGAAATAAAATGTCACACAAATTTTTAAGCTCGCAGCAAAATTTCGACGAACTCGCGTCCGTCGACCTGCTTGACAAACGGAATTGTAAACCCAAATATTGATTGGAATATTGTTGAGAAATCAGAATGGAGAACGGAAACAACAATGCTGAGGGGGATGGGGGTTTTCGTGGTTCGAGAATTTAGAGTTGCATTGTACGAAACGATACATTGTTATATTTGCGTTTCCGCGAAATGGTGCGTGAGCTTTTAATACGGAATGTCAAAACTCCTTTTACGAGACATGAAAATTCTGATTTGACACCGCGCGTTTTAACAGCCCGTACTTTCACCGCTTGACAGAAGCGATACGCTTCAGCGATGCGCTTCTGCCAATCAGCGGTGCCTACGCTTCTTGTCGTTTCATGATATCCCGGGGTAATCCCACGTTTGCGCTGCTATCGTCGACGACGTGTTATTTAATTTTTGTTCGCGCAGAGCGACGCTCAAATTTTTATTCCGCGCTGATTAAAAGCCACCATTTCAAATGGAAATCTCTGTTACCGAAATTCAAATAATTCTCGACATATGCATCTCATTATAAAAGTTGAATATTATCCAAAATTATCGCGATCCTAAAATGCGAACTCGCTACTAGAGAAACTTATTTCTAGGAAAATTGATCGTGTACGTAAATTATGCAGTTTTTACTTTGCACAGACATGTTGGCCTAGTACCAAAACCGGTTTTGCGGTCTCATATTCATCAATAATGCGAGTTCGAAGAGCTCACTATTATGTAACTCAAAGATAACGACAGCAAATTCTTATTTAAGAAGCGGATTAAATCTAAAGTAAAATAAATTTAAATGAAATATATAATTATAAAATGTAATTGTTTTTAAACTGCGCGTTTTGACTTTGGTGAGGAATAACATATACGATTTTAATTGAAATCGTCGAGTCGAGAAAAGTCAGTTGATATTTCATTTTATAAAAGAACACATATATAACACATTTTTGACATAAAATATCATTCACTGCATGCTATTCAACACTACATATTTTTATATAAAGTACTCTGCGATCTCGGAAACACAATTGGGACAAGAGCCCTCTCCCCGATATTTTTTCTTATCATATAATTGTCTCGACAGGTACTTTGCATCAAAATTCAGATATGACCTCGACTCATTTCGTCCGCGCGTTCTTTTTCACGCAAGGACGCGCGCAAACGAATCGACTCGACGGGGGGTTGCTGAGCGATTGCTGCAATTTACGGCGTTGTTACGCCGGCTCAGACCCAAAAATACGTCCCCGGCACGTAATGAGGTTGTGTACGAAGAAGAAGCTCCCATGCTAAATCTCCTGTCGCGGTTCACATTATTTATTCCGTTCGCGACTACGGGGACACACTCGAGGCGTTGTCACCGAGGGAGAGAGAGCGCGCGCGCGCGTATTTTTTTTCTTTTTCTTTTTCTTTTTTTTTTCTTCATCGTTTCATGGACTCTCTATCCGCGTGCGGTTTCTTCGCGTTCGACAAACCCGGTCCTGTTTGCACGAGAAATTCTCGCGTCTCTCATCCTCCCCGGAGAATGTCAAGCCGACGCTGCGTCAATAGACGGACCTTGTCGCTGGATCTCGGCGGGATCGTAAACACATCCGTCCCGCACGCGATTTTTCACCTGTGTTCGCCGCGATCCTCTGTGGGTGCTTAATACAAGTTTCTGGTCACACATGATCGAACTTCGTATGACGAGAATTCAAGATCAAGAAAAGAGTTTTTTTTTCTAAAGGTATTTTTATCAGCTGTAAGAATTTTATAGCTTCCGGAAAAAAATGAACTTGTGTAATTATACATATAATATCATATATAATTAAATCCGAAATTTAGCACAATATATGATCTGGCCATATATAATAATATCCGAGATTTGGCGCGATATAATCTTACTTTTATATAATCATATTCAGTTAGATCTAATTATATATGAAAACAGATCTGATAGAATATATTATATAAAGATAAAAATAAAAAATATAATAATTATATAAAGATAAAATCAAATCGCGCCAAATTTCGGATATTATTATATACATATATAAAATCACATATGTCATCATGTGTTATTATACAGGGTGTCCGGTAAAGATTGTGCCAACGCTCGTGAGCGGGTAGATCATAATAAACTGAACAGAAAAGTCCTGTAACATTTTTTTCTATAACACTTAATAAAGGAGTTATTATTGAGTAAAATCTGCCAATCAGTACCAACCTTTAGTCGCGCGCCTGGTAGTGTGCGTGAGCGCTCCATCGCTATGGCGGCGCAACTACCAGGTGGGCGGCTCACCGACGTGCGTCCGGCTAAAAGTCGTCGCTGATTGACCAGACTTTATTAATATTTAATAATTTTATTAATATTACATTAAGTCCATTTTTTCTCGGGTTTTTAGTTTACAAACGATATGAAGGATATAAGAAATAATGTTAATTACTTATAGTTTTTGTATATTGATATGATACTTTGCCTTTGACAGTAGAAGAAAGATTTCCCGCACTTAATAATAATAATATTATTAATGATATTATTAATATTATTATTAATAAAAATAATTTTTTATCGATGATATTATTAATATTATTAATAATAATAATAATTTTTTATTAATATAGTGCATGATTATAAAAAATGACACAATTTATAATGCACAGCACGTGATAAAAATGCTGTTTTTTCTTAATTTATTTACTCTTCATAATATCAATCAATATGCTAACATAATCCCTAATATGGTATTTTACAAGGAAATTTGTTTCAATTGAAAGGTATGAAAAATAAAGAAAGAGAACGCGTTAATTTATTTCAATATAATGCATTCTGTGATTATGAATTTTTTCCGAATAGCCTCGTCGTCTCTGAGAAATTCAATAGCTACATCCGCTTGCGCTTTATCGTTTACGCGTTTAATGAGTATTAAACCATTCTAGCATTATTTTATAGCGCGTTTGACGATTATATTTCCGCATTGTTCATAAAATAGCGACTTGAATGAGTGTTAATTTCAACGGTCGTTATTGCGTAGAATAGGAAATTTCCGTCGTTTCGCGCCAGCTCAGTGCATTATACTTCTGCAAATGGTAGTTTCATATATCGGGCGTTACAAATATGCCTCTCTCTCTCTCTCTCTCTTTCTCTCTTTCTCTTTATCTATTTATCTATATCTCTGTTTCAGTTTCTCTCTCTCTCTCTCTATCTACTTAGAGAAGCTAATATTTGCGCGACGCGAATCTACTGAAGGGACCACGATTATTTGAGACGAAATTGCATATCTTACAGCCTGCAGCTGAAGGCGGAAAGACGTTCCTCGTGAATTATATTGCAACTCGCAGTGCGGTATAATGAGGAGCAATTTAAAACGCGGAAAGAACAAACTTGTAATCTACGCACCTCGGGCTTTTAATTAATAGAACTTTGCCCCAAGACGCCGATATTTGTGCGAAGATCGCACCCTTCGATACGCGAGGAGGAGGGAGGTTCGTTTTAGGTCTACGCGTTTCGTTATACATCCAAAGTAGTGGAGTTTCCATTGCGCCCCGAAAAGCCCTCCGTGTCCCGTAACTTCAAAGGGATTTCGAAACTTTTTGTCGACTGGACCGGCATTATTTCTCTGTCAACTGGTCAGAGCCGTTCGTTCCAAAGCGTACGATGTAAAAGTAATTTAGGGAACCCGCGCGCCCGGTCCAACGTTCTCACTCGGCCTGTGTATATTTATGAAGCAGTTCGTAACTGTGTTCGGAAGAAGGGGGAGAGAGAGATGGAAAGGTATATACCCGGTATATTGAAA
Organism: Formica exsecta; assembly: GCF_003651465.1. Classification (NCBI taxonomy): domain Eukaryota; kingdom Metazoa; phylum Arthropoda; class Insecta; order Hymenoptera; family Formicidae; genus Formica; species Formica exsecta. The sequence continues at coordinate 314,667 of NW_021853477.1, forward strand.
ATAACTTTGATCTAACAGACTGAAAATCGCGCGAGCGGATAATTTCTAGTACTGGGTACCATGTTCCTTTGCACGATTTTCGGCGAAGGCAAATCCTTTGTCTTCGCCGAGCGAAGATCCATGGTTCAGTTCCTCGTCTACACGAACGTCGCTGTTTGACGAACGCTCTTTTTGCAAATAAAACTTGATTTCGGAATCTCTTCGGGCTTTCAAGAAAAGTTGCCGGTGTTTGCAGTAATGTAGGATAAATAGGTATCTGATTACCAAAACTAAATATAAGAGAAAGTAGACTTATTTTTTTATAATATATATAAAGTAGAATCACATATTTTTTGCAAAAATTTTTGAAAAATGCGAGTTTGCGATACTACCTGTTTTTAATTACTCGGTATTTTTTTTTTTTTTTTAAATAAAATAGTGTCAAACGTATTGATAAAATGTGATATTTTATACGTTTTTCATATAATGTTTCATACGTCTTTCTACATTATTTTTAACGAGACAATCGATAATTCTGTTAAATTTTTTCACGCTGTAAACCTCATGCTTTCGTCGTCGATCGAAACTTCAAACTTGTTCCGTGCCGAAGTATGGCTTGATCGAAGTTTCAAAGAAATTTCCGAAGTGTTTGTCAAGCGTACAACGTTATTCCGAGGTGCTCGCGTGTTATTCCTTTGATGTAGGATCATTTCAAGATACCGGCTATCGCTGAAGCGATCGCTTAAAGCGCCTTGTATTACATCATACATGTTTGAAGATAAAAGAGGAATATAAAACCATCTTTATATTGTATATTATTTCACTGTATTATTTTATGTCTGCTTTATATTATACTAATAAATTTTATAGAAAAATTCCTTGCTTTCTTAGTGCGTTTTACATTTTCTCAAGAGCATACTCGTATAAGAATATATTCTTCCTATGAAGAAAGAGTTTCAGTGTGTTATTCGCAATATTCTTGATTTTCCATGTCGAGGAATCGTCATTCACATGAGCCGGCGAAATACCGTCAGACCGACTCTCCATTCTATCGCCAATACAAGTTCCAAAGTCAACGGAAAGAGAAAGAGAGAGAAACATTTAATGCATGCTTGGCTGCTCACCCGGTATACGTGGCTGGCAGTATATATTTCGAGAAGCACGTAAAAAGTTTATTTTTGCTGGAAAACAAGAAACGCGGAAACGAACGCGTCTCGAGACCAAGTTTTACCGGATACATGGGATACGTTTATTCGTTCGCGCTGTTACACTTGCGGACTGCTTGTTATTTAAACTCGAAGATTCCCTAACAAGTTAACTCTTAAAATAAGACTGCAAAATCCTTGTGCGCGAAAAAGCGCGCGTTTTTATATAGAAGAAAATTGTTCGTGTAACAGAGTGCTCAAAAATTTCAGTTACTTAACTTCTACTCGCCGAGATTTATATTAAAATCTTAATGTTGAAACTTTAAAAATCGCGAATAAAGTTATCGTTCCATAAAACTTTAGTAAAGGAAAAAAAATCACACTTCTCTTAAAATATCACTTTATTTATCGAAAATTAATCTTTTTTTTTATTGAACAACATATATAGACACAGTTGAAAAACTTGTGTTAAATTTAACAGATATCATATGTCCCAAACGGTCCACACGAATTTTTGTCTTAATTTAACATAATATGGATATGTTAAATGGTGACACTAATACTATATTAATATTTAGACCGAGGGGCTATTCATTCAGGAAATTATTGAAGCACTCCGATATAAAATCAAAATCGAAATCACGAGAAATCGGCTAAAATTAGAAAAAAATCTTTCGAAATCGAAATCACGAAAATATCATTGAAATAACTTGAAATTAGAATGAAATCTCTGAATTTTTTAAATCAGTATGAAATCACATAGAATCAGAAATGGTTTCAGAAATCACTAATCGGATCGTATGAAATCACATTAAATCACATGGTTTTCTAATTACTTAAAGTATTCATAAAATCGATAAAAATCATTTGAAATCGACTTCAATCTAAAATCACTTTTTCATCGCACTTACTAGGGCATAGTCTCTCGATTTCGACACAAAATGAATGTATACTTCAAAATAATTTGACATAAATTTTCTGTAAATTCAATATATTTTTAATAATAAAATTAACTTGGAAAAATGTTATTGACAGTCTGTAGACACACTCACTTCTTTTATAGAATAAAATCAACATTTTTTTCTACAAATTTTAATAAATAAATTTTGTCATTAATAATACGGAACATATCTATTGTGTAAAATTAAAAATAGATGCACATTGTGTTATTTTTACACTTTTTTCAGTTGTTTTAATAATTAACGTTCAAGTTCAATTAACACAACAGCGATATGTTAAATTAATACATGAATGTGTTAAATATTTAACACAAAAATTTTAACCGGCGTATTTTTTAACAAGAAAACACAAATTTTTCAACTGTGTATAAAACGATCTACGTTTATCACCGGTTCGATGTAAAATTTTCTCTCCTCACAGCAGATGTCAATTCCTTCGTCAGTCGTGACGTCATCTTGATTTCGATGAAAAATGCATTTAACGAACATTTGTATATACCATAAACTCGCGAAACGTTCGAAGACCCGAGAGGAGGCATCGTCGGTAAAAAGTTTATTTCCGGCCGCGACGAACGGAAGCTTGAAAATGAAAAGGCTCTGAAACAAAATTTCACGTCACAGCCAGAAATTCACTTATTCATTGCGTCACGTCGTCGGCGACATTCGGAACACGAGACCGAAGTCTGCGATATACATCGAGAGCGTACATTGTTGTCGGTTTCCCCGTTGTTTGTGCAAAGCAGCGGGGGATGTAAACTACATAAGTTTACTTTGTCGCGCGAGAGATAGACGCGTGTAATTTAATTGATTTAAAATTATTACCACGAACATCGGACCGAAAAATTCTAATCAACAGTGAATCTGAAATGAAATCTGCGAGATACAATAGGTTTGTGAGACAACAAAACACGAGCTTTAAGCTCATGGCTCACATACAAAGCGCGTTTTGTTGCCGTATTCTCGACAAGCCACCTTGCCTACTGCTGTGCATGTTCTGCTTGCAACAATGCTCGTTGCAAGCTGTCTCGTTGTCTGTTTTCGTTGATAGATCTTGCGCTGTTTTACTGTGCGTGTTTCGTTACATGCAACTAGCGTAAATCTATCACAGGGATTGTCTGTATATTTTACAAAAAATTTTCAGAAATTGGCTAAGTCTGTGAGGCAAGAATAAATTTTATATATTTTTATATCCTTATGTTTACATATTTCTTATAATGAGAGAGAGATAGAAAGAGAGAGAGAAAAAGAAAGAAAGAGAAAAAGAAATTTTCTACAAAAGTTGTAAACTGCACAATCAAAAAGAAATGTTTCTTGTAAGTCTTGTCCGTATAGTGCACTGACAATGAATGAGTATAATTTAAATGCAACTTTAAAATGCGGCATCAATTTCTAAAATTCAATATTGATCAAAATAAAATAAAATAATTCTTTATTTTTTTTGCATTTTTATAATTCTTACTACACAGTTGGAAAATTTGTGTTTTCTTGTTAAAAAATATGCCGATTAAAATTTTTGTGTTAAATATTTAACACATTCATGTATTAATTTACCATATCACTGTTGTGTTAATTGAATTCGAACGTTAAATTATAAAAACTACTGAAAAAAATTATAAAAATAACACAATGTGTACGTATTTTTAGTTTTATACAATAAATATGTTCCATATTATTAGTGATAGAATTTATCTGTTAAAATTTACGAAAAAATATGTTGATTTTATTCTATAAAAGGAATGAAAGTGACTATAGACCGTCAATAACATTTTTCCACGTTAATTTTATCATTAAAAATATGTTGATTTTACACAAAATTTATTTCAAATTTCTATGAAGCTTGCATTCATTTTGTGTTGAAATATTAACATAATATTTGTGTGGACCGTTTGGGACATGTGATATCTATTAAATTTAACACAAATTTTTCAACTGTGTATAACACTTGACTTCTCAACTTGATACACTTAATATAGATTATTTTTCTTAATGTATCTTAATCTTATCTGTGTTATTTATAAATGGAATAGTGACAGGACGATTATAATTACATTTATGCAAAGCCGAAAAATTAAAGCTGGTCCCCAAGAATATTGAAATTTCGATTGGGGTTCAACTATTTCCTATTTTGTTTTCCGCGTCAGCTTTTTCTTGCCGAAAAAAAAGCTTAAGAAAGGATAACACTTTAGTCCGGACAACGTTATTTCACGGTGGCCGCCCCCGTTGTTTGTACTCGTCGGTGCAGTCAGTAAGTTTACGGTGCTAGAGAGAACGTTTAACCTCCTTCGAAGTTGCGACCGCGTTAAAAGAGTTAGTGCGCCAGTGCTGGTGTTCGTCTCGGTCTCGCTTTGTACATGATGTTAAAACCAGGGACCATAAGGAGCCCTATTTTATTCCCGTACGCCGTCACTAACATAGAAATAAACGCGTTTTACAATGTAACTTGATTATGAGCTGCTTTACAAGCGGCCATGCTCGCTTTTTTTCCCTAACGGCATCCGTTTGCGCACCGGTATAACCGACGCAAGCTTACTTCCTGTTGTAAAAATTACAAGGCGACACCTTGATTACAACGTATACTGCAAGAGAGAGAGAGAGAGAGAGAGAGAGAGAGAGAGAGAAGGTGAGAGAGAGAAAATGCATCATGTTATAAGTTCGGCGAAATATATTTATATACCCAGTAAGCATTATTGAGAGGATGAGAGGATTAAGAGGACTTTTTAAAGACTTAATTAAATTTTCTTAGAAATGATATCAGTAAGTTATCTTTTTGTAAGATATCTTTCACAAGAGCTCTTTATGATATCTCTTCATAGATATCTCTAAAATCTCTAGCAAGCGTGCCATTTAAGATATTTTACGAAAGCCGCACACATGCGCAAGCAACGTACATGTGAACTAGAGACCCTGTGTCTAGTGTGAACTACGTGCCACTGCATGCTCTGGATTTCAAAGAGATAGCATTTCTTCAATATTAACGTTTTTAAGATAATCTTTCTTTCTTAAATTATAAATATTATTAAATATGTATTTGAGCATAAAATATATTAATATTTTCATATATATTTTTGTTATTTCTATATTCAACCTAAGAAGTTGGGTTATGTCTTCAAAAAATGTAAAGGGCGTTTTTTAATTCATCGATTGATCAATCGCAT
>NW_021853477.1:320983-322927 GCF_003651465.1 Formica exsecta
TTTTTTTGACGCTCCTGTTTAAAATCATATCATTATTAAAATCAAACATAAAATTATTTTATTTATGCAATTATATAATGATTTAATTTATGCAATTACATAATTATTTAATTATGCAATTTATAACAAAATAATAAACAAAATAAAGTATGCTACGTATATGATTATATGTAATTACTTTGCATCATTGAGAAATTGCTATTTTTTTATAACTATGGTTATATACACGTATGCATGTGTATGATGTATGCAGACAATCACACGCACATTAATTTTATTTTTTGTAATAAATATTAGAGATAAATATCCACATATTTTAGCTTTCATCGAATTTATTTTTGTTTAAAATTTTTATTTAGAACTTTCCTAGAATGTAATACTTACTTATTAAAAGTTTGCAGATATTGAGATTACAGAATGACTTTTTCTTTTTTCTTCCAAAAAAGCTATATTTATCTGCAACCTCATTTGTTAATATCATGGATAAGGCCCTTCGAATAAATTCATATTCATTATTCCCTCCTATTTGTTGCAACTCATTTATCTAAAAAATAAATAAACGTTGCTTACAAATTAAATGTAATTAAAATTTAAAAATAACATATTTCACATATGAAAGGCCTTATTGTTAAAAATACGTGTTATTTAATTTAATTTATTTCAATATGTCCCAGTGAGCAATATGTTATCAAAAGAAATTCATAAAGTACTCAAGTTTAAGAGTCGGACTTCCGAAAACACCATCAAAATGATAATATTATGATATCAATAAGTCCTCCAATGCGTCGATTTTAGAGGAAAGAAAGACATCATATAATTGACATCTAAAAGAATTCCACAATCTGACTTCTTTTAAATATCAAAAAAATGTCACCGTTAAGAACCGTTCTATTTGTAGTATTATATTTTTGGGCGAGTTTTTTAATTCATCGATTGATCAATCGCATGATGCACAAATGTAGCAAATACAGGACTTTGCTGTACTTGCGCATCATATGCGATTGATCAATCGATGAATTAAAAAACTCGTCCAAAAATATAGTACTACAAATAGAACGGTTCTTAACGGTGACATTTTTTTGATATTTAAAAGAAGTCAGATTGTGGAATTCTTTTAGATGTCAATTATATGATGTCTTTCTTTCCTTTAAAATCGACGCATTGGAGGACTTATTGATATCATAATATTATCATTTTGATGGTGTTTTCGGAAGTCCGACTCTTAAACTTGAGTACTTTATAAATTTCTTTTGATAACATATTGTTCACTGGGTAGCCTCCTCTCTCAATTGGATGTGATGGTCTGAAGAAATTTAAATAAATTCATGTCTATATTACGTAAAATATAATACAATAAATAAAGCATAATACATATATTAGATATAGTTATTTTTTCCATAGAAATTATATCTACATTTGCGTGATGCATATATTTTTGGTTTGAGTTTTGATAACATGTTTCTAATGATTTTCAGCGCGTTAGCTTTTACATTAAAGTAACGCATGCCTTAAGTTTCCGAAAATGGATCTCTTACGAGATTTCAATTAAAACAACAGCCGTTTATTTAAGCCCAGAAGAATAATTATTGCTACATTTCGCCCATTCCTCAAATTCCATCAAATTCATTCATTGATTCCAAAAATTTGATTCAGTATAAAAAATCTTTAATTAAAGATGTGTCATATATCGACATATTGACAAAAACATGAAAATATCGTAGACTGTTCTACTATTTCTTCAGACAACGAGTACCAAAACCTGAGCACAATTCTCTTAACGGTTTGGAAATTATTTAAGTTTAAAGTTAGTATTGATTCTTATGGAAAATCGCGTATTGTAGCACTTATTGACAAATTTGACAAGGAAAAAATATTGCCAGCAAAACAAAAATTTTCACATATATTAAGAAAACTCTAATAAATATTTGTGCAAAACTTGATTTA
>NW_021853477.1:324050-330428 GCF_003651465.1 Formica exsecta
ATGTCTTCGATACACGCATCATTATGCATCATTACAGGTAAGCAGCCACCTTGCAGATGATCTAATTCGTTCGCAATTTGAGTCGATTTTGATACCCGCTTGATCATGATTAAGATTGTTTAGTTTTTTCTTCCTTAAATATTTTAGCAGTTCTGTTACTTTTTAACTCGTTTGGTTGCAAATTAAGATTAATTATATGTTTTGTACATTATATACTAGAACTTAACTAAATATGAAGAGAACTAGAATGTATCATATGTCAAAACATTGACAAAAGCATGAAAATTTCGTAGACTATTCTACTATTTCTTCTGAGTATCTGTGCAAAACCTGAGCACAATTCTCTTAACGGTTTGGAAATTATTTAAGTTTAAAGTTAGTATTGATTCTTATGGAAAATCGCGTATTATAGCACTTATTGACAAATTTGACAAGGAAAAAACATTGCAAACCAAATAAAAATTTTTACATATATTAAGAAAACTCTAATAAATATTTACGCAAAACTGGATTTAAATACACTTACTCGTTTAAAAGTTATTGAGTAAAAATTGTAGAAAAATATAATCTTTCTCTCTCTCTCTCTCTCTTTTTCTGCATATTACTCTAATTAATCTCTAATTAATTTCTCTAATTAATTAATTTCTTTGTTTCTTGCAGTTGATTTCAGCGAATATTCACGATCAAAAGTTCTTATCATAAATTAGGAAAAATATTAATTACAACTATTTTTTTTACAAAGACGTTATAAAAACCATATTATTTTTGATACTTTAATTCTTTTATAATCTAGGTTTATTTATTTGATTTTTCAAACAGTATAAATGTAAGAAATACGTTTTTGTTTTTAATTTTGACAGTTTTTTGCTACTATTGTACAACCAAAACATCCTTAAATTAACACATGAATGTGTTAAATATTTAACACAAAAATTTTAACCGGCATATTTTTTAACAAGAAAACACAAATTTTCCAACTGTGTACTCCGTATTCGTATATCCAGATCCCGTACTTTCCGGACTCGCTTGATAATGTATGACGAGATTCCGCGCGGCGACCGCACGTGCATCCCACGTCGGGGTAGCCCGATGCTTGCACGGTTATACGGATATCCGGCCGCGCGTGCATCGGACCGAACTAACTGTAACGGTATTAGAATCGGTTGGCAGCGTTAAACGGTGCGGTTGGCACCTTCGCGTGACCGCACGCCGCGCCGAGCCGAGCTGAGCTGAGCTGAGCCGAGCCGAGCCGGGCCGAGCGATTTGATTTATGAATCAGCGGCTCGTCAGTGAGCCGGTGCCTCGACAGGTTAGTGACGGGCCAGTTATGGTTCACCGGTGGTTGATGGGCTTATAGACGCGCGCGCGCGCGCCCGCGTACACTACGTAGTGGCGTATCTACCAGTCCATGTTACCTCTTCCTCCCTCTCATACTGCCGTGCAACCAGTCTACCCCCTCGATTACGTCTGCGGACCCCTCTGGCTAACAAGCCATTCGAACTTCGCCGCAGCGCCCGCTTCGGGGAAACCTCGTGGCCTCTCCTCTCTAGATAGAGTGCGAAACTTACTTGCCTCCACCTCTTCGTTTTCATCCTACCCACCCTCGCGCTCGTTCCCTATATAGACAACATGACACCCGTTTATTCGTGCGCGTCCTCGCAGACGAACGTCTCTCTTTCTCTCTCTCTCTCTCTCTATCTCTTTCTCTTCCTCTCCTTCTGCGTTCTGTACAGCGCACGTCGCGTGGAAAGCCGAGTTATTCGAGGGTGATGGATTGTTTGATCAGTATTAGCTCGCCCCGAGCGAAGCGACACCACGTGGCACCGCGTTACCTTCTCATCCTTGCGATCGAATTAAGACTCGATTGTTCGCGTGGATGTTAATGAAGAAAATTTCATTGCAGATATGGCACGTACTGTTTTTTTCAAACTTTCCTTAAACCTACTTTAGACGATATAGAATTCATGATAAGATTCGAAACCAAATGATATTTATAATTTTATGTGTCGGATGTGCAGAAAATACTCTTGAAAAATTAAAAAAATACACACATATATACAATACATATGTATATTACATGTATATCATATACACACACATATTAGAGAATATGTGATACATGAAATTATAAATAGATTTCTATTTAGAATTCTTTATATCGCAAATTATAATTCTCTTTATATGCAGATAAATTTTGACCTTTAAATGTAAAAAATTTCTAAACAAGTATCTTTTATCAATTTTTATATTAGTGGTATTTATACATAGAATATGGCGTAACAGAATAAATTTCAGTCCATCATGATAGATATATTCTGAATTATATAAATGTACTTTTCTAATATGCCAATTTCCAATAAAATTCCTCTTTTCTTGTAAAACGATATCGGAGAATCGATATACTTCCACACGGAAAAACTACGCAAAATAAATCTGTGTGAGAGATTTGAATCATTGAAATTTGCAGGATATAAAATTCTTTTATATGACTCGAATAGGGAATTACATATTATAGAGTACATATTTTGTTCAATTTATCGTATATTCGTCGCAAAAATAGGGTAAAAAAAAATAATTAAGGTAAGACTGTATAAAAGATTACACATTACCGATTTTGTCGCCACTTAAATATGTTGTAGAGGAGGTTCTTCTGAATAATTTCTCGTAAGAAAGAAGTGGAGGACAGCAATGTTTAAAAGATATAACAAATTAAAATTTCACAATTTTAATGCTTTTTATTATGTATTATTAAGTAACATTAGAAACAGTGTACATTGTGTACATTGTATTTCTTGTAGAATAAACGTGGAAAAACTTTTTGTTTACATTTATAGGATAGATATATGGTCATGGATATTTTGTTAATAATCGGTTTCACCTATTTCTCGCAGCTTATTATTTTTTCTCATTTCTTCTTATTCCGGTAAATAACTATATCTAAAGTAAAAAATTATTTTTTGTTAAATGCGAGGGGCAGAGCCCCTCTTCCTGCACCCCCACCCCCGAAAAAATTCTAATCTAACCCAAATCTATTTTCAGTTTTAAAAGTAAAGTTGGATTGGGTTAGGTTAGAATTTTTTCGGGGCGAGGATGCAGAGAAAGAGGCAGAGCCCCTCTCCCGTCCATGCATAAATGTCTTAAACAGCCTTTTTCAACCAAAAAATAACAAATTATAATAGCATACACAAATTTTAATATCAAACTTTAATTTGTTATATCTTCTAAACACCAATATCGCCCTCACTTCTTTCTTGCGGAGAATTACTCAGAAGAACCTCTCCTACAACATATTTAAATGGCGATAAAAACGATGATGTGTAATGTTTTATGTAGTTTTACCATAATTAATAACCAACATTCCTAGCAATGATATATAGAATCCGAATTCGGAGCACGATCTAGGAAAATTCATCGCTTGACTTAACCGCGTTACATCTTAATTAAAGTTCTGCATTCCGATGTTAAGAGATGGCTGTCCTCTCGATTGCTGGTGGACGCCTCCGGCTAACAAGCTATTCCAAGTTTGTTGCTGCATCATGGCGAAACCGCAGAAAGACCTCCTCCCCTGAGATACAACGCACGCTCTATATCGCCTACTATGTAAAGGGCCCGATCGTCATTTACCAGACCGTGCGCAACGCCTTTATCCTGATACTATTATAGTTTGCTTCTTTGAACAGTAATGTGAACAACATATGTGGGGATGCTTACGAGATACAATTATCTTACAGAGATCGGATTTAGCTTTTGGTAAAGCTGTTCTTTAGAGAAGCGCGGGTATAGTATGTTAAATATATTAGTATAATTAAATATATCTTAACTTTCCATGGAACTTGTGCAAAATATATTTTTCGCAAAAAGAAGTATAAGAAACACACAAATCTTTACATAATTTTCTTCTAAAATCTTTATACACATAAAAACAAATATGTATGTCAAATTTATAAAATATAAGGACTGCTTCTCCTTTCTTGAACATTTATTTTAATTAATTTGTAACAAATGCGTTAATTCTGAATCCGTTAATAATTCTTACGCGTATTATGAACTGTCGTCGTTTCGATGTTTGGCATTGCGTGGCATTCAATAAGCCGGATATTTTTCATCTCTCTTCGTAAAAAGAAAAAAGAAACAAGAATCGCACTTTGTTGCGAACTGAGTTGATAATCACATTATCTCTCGCGAGGCAAGACGAGGCATTTGGAAATATTGATAACTGCAAAGCACTTTATGCAATTAAAAAATCAGTCGTATGTATATTCAATACGCGCGCTGCCGGAGATTGAACGTTGCATATGGTTGCAAATTCGCGGGTAATTACCGCGTGAAATATCGCTAGCCAAACATCGCACAGTCTTTAGCGAATGCATCGTGCGCTGCACGACTTGCATTTTTAAAGCCGCGATTGCACGAGGGAAAATGCATTGCCCAGGGTTTTTCGTTCGGTATATTTCGTGATTTTCCTATTTTTTCGCTCGTATTCTAAACCAGTCAATCTCTCTCTCTCCCTCTCTCTCTCTCTCTCTCTCTCACCTTTGCTATTAACTGTATTCTAAACCAGTCAATCTCTCTCTCTTCCTCTCTCTCTCTCTCTCTCACTTTTGCTATTAACATACTTTATCGGATTATATATAAAAATATACACGTATATATATTTTTGTTTTATTTATTCATCTAAATAATTCTGACGAAAGAAAGACCCTCGCTAACATTTCTTTGGAAAAAAAGGATGAACATTTTTTTTTTTCACACAAAAGCTCTTTTCTTTTAGGTTTATAAAAAGAGAAATGCGTTCTTTATTCAACATGTTATACGTGAATTTAGTATAAAATCTTTATGTATCTTTTCAGATTTTCTAAGAATCACATCAGATTTTACGTAAAAAATATTGCTGGAGATGTAGCGAAAAGTTATATGCTAAGATTTATCTGAAGAGCAGATAAAAACATTTTTATATATACGTTCGTTTTACGAAAAATAGTTATATATAGGCTAGTAATTAATATGTGATATAGCAGTTAAGTAAAGAAGTTTTTTAATGTTTAATCTTAATTACACTTTTGATAGAGAAAAGTGTAAATTGCTCTCATCTCAGTTAAGCCTCAAGTTCGACATCAAGGAAATAAGTTAATGTTGTAGCGAGAGAGAAGTCCCGGATCTCTCATATAGTTTATTCAATCTTTGTGGTGGATTTCCGTACGGTAAACCACCATGCAAACAGAAAGTTTCCGGACCTAATTAATGTTTGCTACAGATACACGGGTTGTCCTTCCCCGCAGACGGAAAAATTCTTTTAATAGCGCGCGAGTTGCGAAAGGCGGCAGATATCGACAAATACAAATATAAAATGGTGAAAATTTCTCGATCGCTCTATATTCCATTTCTCTTGCGCACTTTGGCACACTTCGAGTTTGCTAATATCACTCGTCAATTAATGTCCCTTGTGCATTATTAATCTAATGAAACGGAAATTGCGCTCTTGACGAGACCATGATTTCTGTGAAACGCATACATTTTCCGGCGAACATTGTACTTTTATAACGATCTATTTCGCGAAATATACTTTCGCAACGGCGACAGAGTAAGCAAGCTGTCACGCTTCTCTCGTCGTTTCACGCCTGTCAAAGTATACCTACAAGAAGTCAGCCGGCGGCTATAACCGCGCACGTTCGTTTCCGTTAATGGAACGCTCGCGTGATTTTTCTTTTTCTTTTACGCTTTCTATAAGTGAATTAGCATATCATACGTTCAATAATTAAAGATCATATTAACGCGAAAATCTTCTCTTCTCGGATCAAAGTGAGTTACCATAAAAATTTTCAAAATGAAAAACTTACATATATACATCTATATTTTTTTATCTCTGAGATTCCGCGAATGTTCTCGCGCTAAAAATATAAGAATATCAAGGATTGTTTATCTTTAGAATCATTTTTATTTATTAATACGACAATCGGAAATAAAACGCTTCAATTCGTCGCATGATATTAATAGAAAGAAAAACAAGTAAAAAGGTGACTATAATATATAAATTTTTATAGCAATTTATTTCGGATATACTCTGCAGAGATTTCTATTTACTTTGTAGAGTTTATTTTTCGTCGAAACGTTCGCATGTTTGTCACACACACACATACACACACACACACACACACACACACACACACACACACACACACACACACACACACACACACACACACACACACACACACACACACACACACACACACACACACACACACACACACACACACACACACACACACACACAAACTGCTTTTTACCGCTGCAGTTTACGCTTTTATGAAAACGGCAAAAGCGTTCATCACTATTATAAGCTTATATAACGGTTTTTAATCAATTTTGTCCGGTCTC
>NW_021853477.1:331352-382777 GCF_003651465.1 Formica exsecta
CTTCCGATCCCTTTTGATGATCAATAATGTAAATTTTAAGTAATTACTGACTACTCTGTATGCTAAACGAGCAATTAGGCCCCAATCGCTCTAAAAAATTCCTACGTCTCACCTTCACGATAAGATCGCTACGTTATGAATCTTTAATTTCTTAATTCTCCCTTTGTTTACCGTCAAAAAATGTTTATAAATGGCGATAATAAAGAATATTTATGCACAGTTATTTCTTTATAAATAGTATGTGTATAGTAGATATATGTAATATCTAGTAGGGAAAAGTAGGGTAAAACCGGGTTCCTTTTTGGATTTGTCTTCCTACAAAAAATCTGAGAGTAAAAAAAATTTTGCCGACCGTTAGTAGTCTTTAGTGAACCTTGAACTATGAGAAAATGAGGCTAGTTGTTGAGAAAAAAATTTTTATTGTTACCAAGAATAACAAGATTTTGTGGAGAAATCAAAGTACCCGGTTTTGTCCTACCGGTAGGGTCAAACCGGGTACCCATTTGAAAATATGCAAAACACCGTGTAATTACAAAATCTAGATTTATTTTAATCAAAATACAATATAAAGATGTATTCTATTGACAAAAATCACAAATATAAATATCCTCTTGTTCGATATTACTGCAGGATTTTCTTATTTAACTTTTTAACTTTAAGGGTCTCAAAAAACTTTTTTTTTAGTGGTTTCTTTTTCTGAGCGTTAGTTTTTGTTTTCAACTGCTTTTTGTAGGGACACAAAGTCAGGATAACACTTCTTCCTCTTTTCATTATATGAGATGTGTAAGTATCCGGTTTTGCCCCAACACAAGAAAAATAACAAATACGGCGGTTGTATATTCCGGCGTACAAAGTGCCGATCAAAACTAATATGATATACTCTCTAATATGTACAGAATGCAATGCTGCATTTACCGAAACAGATGCTCTATATAAAAAAAGTGCACGACGACTCGATTTTTGCCTCGATATCGATCTTTTTGGGGCTAAAAACTTTGAACTTCTATTAAAAAAGAAATATCGTGTGCACAGGGGCACGGTTTGTTTTAAAATAATGATGGCGCCAATCTCCAACTAATAACACAAGTTAGCCATAGATAGCATCAACATTTATTACGAAAAAACAGAGGTGCCCGGTTTGACCCGCCTACCCGGTTTTACCCAACTTTCCTCTATATCTTATTTTTATATTTTTTATTATTACTCTGTTTATATCAGATTTATTAATTTTATCCGACTATTTGCGCGTTTTTTGACAAAGTTATTTAAAATCTATGGAATTACACTTGAATGACAGGTTTGCGACTTTAAGACTTATGTAAACTAGTTATAATGATATAAGTATAGAGATGTTTAAAAATAAATGTTTCAATCATTTTGGAATTGAGTTTGTTAGCTAAAACGATAAAATATATCAATAGCGGTAAAATCAGAAATCGGTCTCTTCTATTCTCGTGAATTATATTTCGCGGAATTGTAAAAAATTCAAAGGAACAATCTTTCACCGTGTATACTTTCGGTGCAAGTCACAGTTCGCAAAACATATATGTATATATATATATATATATATATATATATATCGTGTGACAAAGTACAGACTACGTTTCGGGTCACGACCTGTAACGCGATCGGCAGTGATTCAAACGCAGGTCGCGCTCGCTTTTGAGAATGGAGCAACCAGAGTAATTCACGCCAATTAATCTCGCTCTTTGCGGCAAGACATGCCGACATATTGCAAACACGGCGGTACACATGCCGTGAAACTCTAATTGCACGGGCAGCAGCTAGAACGCGAACTTTGCCTCGTCGACCGTGTCGTTCGCGAACAATCGCACATGTAGACGTCGTATTATTAGCCCCGAAATGCGTCCGCCATAGATATTATGAATCGATTATTCTCAATTTCATCTGCTCGGCAATAGAGCGTATTCAGTTTCGGTTTTAAAGATGTATGTGTCATATGTTGAAACGTTGACAAAAGCATGAAAATTTCGTAGACTGTTCAACTATTTCTTCTGAATATCTGTGAAAAATCTAAGTACAATTCTCTTAACGGTTTGGAAATTATTTAAGTTTAAAGTTAGTATTGATTCTTATGGAAAATTGCGTACTGTAGCACTTATTAACAAATTTGACAACGAAAAAACATTGCCAACGAAATAAAAATGTTCACATATATTAAGAAAACTCTAATAAATATTTGTGCAAAACTTGATTTAGATCCACTTATTCGTTTAAAAGTTATTATTTACTAAAAATTATAGAAAAATATTATCTCTTTCTCTCTCTCTCTGTTTTTACAAATTTCCCCTTTTTTTTAAAAAGAAATATCGTGTGCACAGGGGCACGGTTTGTTTTAAAATAATGATGGCGCCAATCTCCAACTAATAACACAAGTTAGCCATAGATAGCATCAGCATTTATTACGAAAAAACAGAGGTGCCCGGTTTGACCCGCCTACCCGGTTTTACCCAACTTTCCTCTATATCTTATTTTTATATTTTTTATTATTACTCTGTTTATATCAGATTTATTAATTTTATCCGACTATTTGCGCGTTTTTTGACAAAGTTATTTAAAATCTATGGAATTACACTTGAATGACAGGTTTGCGACTTTAAGACTTATGTAAACTAGTTATAATGATATAAGTATAGAGATGTTTAAAAATAAATGTTTCAATCATTTTGGAATTGAGTTTGTTAGCTAAAACGATAAAATATATCAATAGCGGTAAAATCAGAAATCGGTCTCTTCTATTCTCGTGAATTATATTTCGCGGAATTGTAAAAAATTCAAAGGAACAATCTTTCACCGTGTATACTTTCGGTGCAAGTCACAGTTCGCAAAACATATATGTATATATATATATATATATATATATATATAGTGTGACAAAGTACAGACTACGTTTCGGGTCACGACCTGTAACGCGATCGGCAGTGATTCAAACGCAGGTCGCGCTCGCTTTTGAGAATGGAGCAACCAGAGTAATTCACGCCAATTAATCTCGCTCTTTGCGGCAAGACATGCCGACATATTGCAAACACGGCGGTACACATGCCGTGAAACTCTAATTGCACGGGCAGCAGCTAGAACGCGAACTTTGCCTCGTCGACCGTGTCGTTCGCGAACAATCGCACATGTAGACGTCGTATTATTAGCCCCGAAATGCGTCCGCCATAGATATTATGAATCGATTATTCTCAATTTCATCTGCTCGGCAATAGAGCGTATTCAGTTTCGGTTTTAAAGATGTATGTGTCATATGTTGAAACGTTGACAAAAGCATGAAAATTTCGTAGACTGTTCAATTATTTCTTCTGAATATCTGTGAAAAATCTAAGTACAATTCTCTTAACGGTTTGGAAATTATTTAAGTTTAAAGTTAGTATTGATTCTTATGGAAAATTGCGTACTGTAGCACTTATTAACAAATTTGACAACGAAAAAACATTGCCAACGAAATAAAAATGTTCACATATATTAAGAAAACTCTAATAAATATTTGTGCAAAACTTGATTTAGATCCACTTATTCGTTTAAAAGTTATTATTTACTAAAAATTATAGAAAAATATTATCTCTTTCTCTCTCTCTCTGTTTTTACAAATTTCCCCTTTTTTTTGTTGCTTGCAGTTTATTTCAGGAGATATTTATGATTTGTCATAAATTAGGAAAAATTTTACTTACAACTATTTTCTTTTATGAAGACGTTAGAAACCATATTATTTTGTGATACTTTAATTTTTTTTATAATTTGGATTTATTTATTTGACTTTTCAAACAGTATAAACGTAAGAAATATGTTTTTTTTAATTTTGTCAATTTTTTGCTACAGCCGAAACATTCTTATAAAGCTTCTATCAAGAATAAGTGTAAAATGATAACAGTTTGGCTAACATCTTTTAACGATATGAAAATATGAACAGTCTGTTTAAAAAAAAAATAGAAAACCATAACAAGTTTTTTTATAAAAACCAATAACAAATAAAAGTAGATTTTATTCACATAATATGCAAAACACGTTATCGTCAAATCGTCGATGCATTGATGATTGAAAATTTTAGAATTGTTCTCCGGTAGTTGAATCTTGCATGCAACCAGGAAAGTTTTTCGCAACAGTGAATTATCTCTTTTCTCTTTCTCTCTTTTTTTTTTATGCCGATAAATTGTTCTCCGCATCGCGTTCGTTCAAAATTATCTTACGTGTGACTGTTTCGATCTACATCCTCGGTCTTTCGTCCTCTTTCGCATTGTAAGTCTACATGACAACGTAGCGAACATAGTAATGCAGTTTTTGAATTTTCAATGTGACATCCACCTGGGTACACAACTTGAAACTGTCGGGACACGTTTTATATGACGCACGTTCAAGCGATGATACAACTCGTTATAGTCACGCTGTAATATCGCAGCAATGTAAAATATACTTTGTTTTTGTTTTGTGATAATATTTTTGTATTATTCCGAGTCGAGCTTGAAAAACATTTTTTTAATTTATCGATGATAATATGGAATGCCATATTGCATGCTTGTTTCTGGTTTAATTTTATTACAAAAGAATTTTAATTTGAGAGCTTAGTCGCAAAGATATTGACTTTAAATACAAAAACATTACAGTAGCGATGCATTAATGAAATGCTTGCTGAGGTAATTGAGAAAATTAATTGCAAATTAATCAAAAGATTCACAAGATATACAAAAAATTCAGCATATTTTACGCATCAATAAAAAATCAGTATAATATTTTTTACATTTTTTGTTTTGTAATTATTTCATTATATGTGTGTATGACGTGCCATTATCTTTTTTTTAAATCTCGGTACTATTTTTCAAATATTAGACACTCGGTCTTTCAAATTTAACTATTTGTATTTACAGACTACTGCGAGAGCAAAAATCCCAAAACATTTCGGTAATTTTGGCCAAATTGGCAGCTGTTTTGTAAGTCACGGAATAGGGAAAGTCATGATGAATCCTTGGGTGAAACAGAATATAAGATAGTGAGAGAAGAGAGAGAGGGAGAGAAAGAGAGAACAGTATTCACCGCGAAAGTCGGCGCAAATCGCTCGGAAAGCGAGCAAGTTTGGCCGGCGTGCAAACTTTACGTCGAGGCACCGCGTGCGAGCCGCAAGTACAATTCATTTGGCTGCACCGATAATTATAGCGATTTATTCGCGGTGAACGGGTGCCGTTAATTTCAGTCGTAGCATAACGCGTGCGCATACGTCACCAGAATAAATTATGCAAACACATTGAGATGTGGTTCGAGACTGGAAGAGAGGAGAAGGGACGATGATACGCAGATTAGCGATATTAATCACATATATATAAATGTTAAATACATAACATGACTTTCTGACATGAAAGTGTTAATATAATTGTCGAGTACTTTTTAATCAATTATAAAGCGCTCAAATTTCTATGAATTTTTAATAGATATTAAATGTAAGAAAGTCAACTTTTTAGTTGAGACATTATTAAGCATATTTAACGAATTTTAATTTTATTGTGAGAAAAAATATAAAAATTATAAATAAAACGCATAAAATAATATTTTATTAAAAATAAACTTAACAATTCTGTTTAATATTTATGATGAATATTATATCAGGTGCTATAATATTACATTGTCAGACATTAATCCAAATATTTTTGAACGCGTCATTAAAGCGGATATCAAAAAGATACGCAGAGGGTTGCTATCGATATAATTCACTAAACCACTTTGAGCTTATACGAGGGACGTCCATTAAAAGCTAGAATTTTAAAATGTGTATCGGATTGATATGCAAAACGCAATCGCGCGCCGATACCAGTTTCGTCGTTTGCAACTATTCGCTCTCTCGTCGTTATTTCTCTAATTGTAAAACTTTGGATCCCTAAAATGCAAAGGGGATTTAGCGAGAAACACTTTATAATTCGAACCACCCTCTATGCGGTCGTATAATTAATCGTAGCCATATAATTAATGTCGATGAAGCGATATTTCGAAAAATCAGAGCGCGCCAATTACGCTCCGCTGTGAAATTTATTATTTGTATTTCGCGCGTCGTCCATATGGGCACAGAATGATAAACTGATACGGACGCGAAAGTTAGTTTATCGTATGAAATGAAAGAGTTTCTATAGTATTTTTTTTAGTACTGAGATTAAAACAGCAACGTAGGGAGAGAGAGAGAGAGAAACAATACCTTACTTTATTAACGGAAAAAATACAATAATATTTTTTCGCGTCTATAATTTCACGAGTGACCATAATATCTCAGCCGTTAAAAGCTTTTCTAGATATATTTTTCCATTTTATTAACTAAAAACTTGTGTGTATTAAACCCGAGGAAAAGCGAGTCACAGTCATCTCGCATTCAAACATATACTTCATATATCTTTGAAATTATACTGATTTTCAAAGTTTAAGCTTTTATGCGAAATGCAATTTATCACAGAGTGTCTTGAAATGTAGTTAATCGTTCGCCAGACAAAACGGAGGTTTATCAACACCGGCATCTCCCATTAATAATCGGCAACGCGTTAACAAACACGTTGGATGAATCACGACGATCGATTTAGACTGCTGTTTTAAAGTTAGTCGCGATTAAGCGGCGTAACGAGACTCTGCTGACAGGCCGACGTCGTTGGTCGTTATACGAAACGTCTTTGCACTAACTTTCTCGCCAATTCCGTACACGTCAGTGGTACCAAAACATCTTGGAACTAGTTAGATTCAATTCGAATAGCGCTGCCGTTTACTAGCAAATTATTCAATTAGTTAAATTAAAGAAATATTTTTCAAAGTCATTCGTAATCGATGATTTAAATCAATTTCTCCCGATTTCGATAATACTTCGTTTATTTTTATGTCTTATTATGCGACTTTGTCCTACGTGTAATTATGCAAAATTATTTATCATTATATAAACAGATAGGTATTGTTCTTTTTTTCCGTTTTTTCTTTTACTCATGTTCTAATCAAAATATGTGCATATATACGCGAGAGTTTACAGCGTAATATAGTTAGGCACCACAATTTTAATGGGAGATTTCAACATTAATAATTGCAGATTGTGTTCTCCGCACTTCTCTGTATTTATGAAGTGCTGTCTCCTTGTTACTTTATTCATTCATAAAAGTTTAATAAAGTGCATTACATAACTGTAGTGCGCGTTGTGTATCAAAACATGTTAAATATACATAAAGTGTATTGCTTACCATGCTGCAAATAGCTAATTCGAAGTTTGAAACGTCGATCTTCCTAGTCGACGTACAACACCGCGAGATAAACTCGAAATGATAGCGCGAAATAAAAACAAAAGCGCGGCAACATAAATCGAATATTTAAATGAGAAACTATCATTGCATATTCAAGCCTACTAAAAACGAGGAATTATTATTACACATATTTTAATAATGGTTAATAATAAATAATGGTTAATAAATAATGGTTAATAACAAATCCGATTATAAACATTTTAAATATAATACTTTAATACGATTATAAAATCGAATATATTAATATGTAAAATTTTGTATCTATATTCTTTACATTCAATTATATTTGACGAACGGCAAACATTAATTACCTTAAAGGAATTTATAATTATTTCTTAATTATTTTAAAAGAAAAGTTGCTTCTTTAATTGTAATCAATCGAGCATTAGTTTGCACGATTTGAATTTGTGAATAAATCTAGCGACCAAGTAACGGTGTAGTACGTCGATTGCCAAGTAAGTTTATTTATTATACAGGGTGTTCTCTAGGTCAGGACAATGAAACTTCAGGGTCTTATAGAAAACTGAATTTATAACAAAAAAGTTCCTATAAACTCAGGTTTGGAAACGTTTCGTTAAAAAGTTATAACTAATAAACTTTAAAAAATCACGTTTTTTGATGATTTTAAAAAATAACTTCAAAACTCTTCATTCATTTGAAAAAAGTAACGAAATAAATTTGATGAGTAATTAAATAACAAACTAAATTACACCAATTTCATTTAATTCTGACAAGTTTAATTCTGACAATACACGTTCAAAAAAAAAAAAAAAAAAAAAAAATAGATAAATAAATAAATAAATTCAAGGAGAAAAGTAGAAACTTGAAAAAACCACCTTTTGATGGAAGTCTTCGTGGAACACTACATGTGTAAACAATACATTCAAACATTGCAAATGCAAACATAAAAATGTTCTTATTAAATTTTGATCATAATTGATTACTTACGGAGAGTTTATTTGCTATAATTTTTTAACGAAGCGTCTCCGGATCTATTTACGGGAACTCTTTTGTTTCAAATTCAATTTCCTATAAGACCCTGAAGTTTCATTAACCTGACCTGAAACATTCTGTATATTATATTTATTTTATGTTGTATTAAATTATATTGTACTTATTTTTTAACTTAACTATTTTATAAAGAGTGTTCCAGGTAAGGTTAATGAAACTTCAGGGTCTTACAGGAAATTGAATTTGAAACAAAAAAGTTCCTATAAACATAGGTCCGAAAACGCTTCGTTAAAAAGTAGCTAACTCTCTATAAGTAACTAGTTATGATTAAAATTTAACAAGAACATTTTTATGTTCGCGTTTGCAATGTTTGCACTACGAATGTAGTGTTTACACAAAAACCATCAAAGGGTGGTTTTTTCAAGTTTCTGCTTTTTTCATTGTTTTGAGCTTATTTTCTTTTGAAGGCCTCATCAGAATTAAATGAAATTGGTGTAATTTAGTTTGTTATTTAATTATCCATTAGATTTATTTCGTTACTTTTTTCAAATGGATGAAAGGTTTCGAAGTTATTTTTAAAAATCATAAAAAAAACGTGATTTTTCGAAGTTTATTAGTTATAACTTTTTAACGAAGCATTTCCGGACCTATGTTTATCGGAACTTTTTGTTCAAAATTCAATTTCCTATAAGACTCTAAAGTTTCATTGACCTGACCTGGAACACCCTGTATGTTATACTTATTTTATGTTGTATCGCTTTTTTAAGTCATAAAAGTTGGCGACTGTTGTAGCAGTAATAGTAATAATCATATTATATCTGGCATCATACCTCTGATTTATTGCGAATTTATTGCAAATGAGGTATAGCCGTAAATTACTGCAAGATAAAGGCTTCTTATTCACTTTACTGTTCCTTTTTCCGTATCGAAGTCTCGGTAAACGTCAAGATTCAACGCTCAGAAATTCTCGCTGATGTTGCTAACAACATATTATCAAAAGGAGCGATGAGGAAGGAGGAGTAGTAACGTGCTGAAACAGCTCTCTCCCCGGATACAACCGGCGATTTGTCTGTCGCGATAACGACTTCTACCCTGGAATCAGTCAGTCGAATTTCACGTAAGATCGTTTCATCGTGTTAACCCCTATCCCCTTCCTCTTCTCTTTTCCGGATCCTACTTTCCAAAGTGTATCGGCAATATGCCGAGCATAAGGGATACGTCGAAGAATACTCCGTTCAGCTTCGTTCAGCGGTTTTCATAAAAGACGGCGATTCTCCTGCATATACATACATATGCGCTCTCTACACTCGTCGTTGTTGTCCAAATACAGTCGCAAAATTGCAGTCACGCGGGAAATTTCCTCGTCGAAATTCCGAGCGTTCTCCTACGGGACAGCTTCGACTTTCGCTTCATGAAAACGCAACGGTCGATGGACCGCCGGTAATGGATCCGAGTCCCGCGCATGTAATTATTATAATGGACGCCCAGCGCGACGATATAACTTGATTTGGTTCATCCTATTGAATGACGACGATGACTATGACGACGCCAACGACGACAACGAGGCGTCATATTATACTTTGGTCTATGGAGAATGCTACGTTATCTATCGCGTTGCTTACTGTTGCGCCGCCGCGTTTCAACGCGAGATTGGACGATCTCGGCGGCCACTTCGTTCTTCGATTACTCGCGGGACTTGCGGTGGCTGCGCATTAAACATCCGCGATTTCACTTCATCGTTCTCTAATCCCGCATCGGCATTGCGGCCGTCGCACGTCTCTTAGAACTTCGCGATACTGTTAGACCTCGGAATTAGCACGAACGTGATTATCTCAGAGTTTGGTTACGATCGCGTATTAATCAGTTCAAGAGTGCTTTCGGCGAATAAACCGTGCAAAGTTGAGGGGTAACTTGAATGAATCGCAAATAACCGATCTTGAAGACATACCGACGCCACGAATTTAGAGCCTTATCGATTTTCGGCACGCTATATTTTTTCAAATTAATTTACACGAGCACTGAATAATAAATGATATAACCGCAAAAATAAAAAAAAGTTACGTTTTACTGGAATGCTATTAAATATACAACTCTAATAAAACTGTTTAAACTTTTAAATTTTTGAAAAAACGAGAAAATTGTTAAATCGTTTACCATCAAAAGAACTAATTGGAATAACCAATTATTTTAAACTATGCATATTGGAAGATGAGACATATAACGGATCGGTGGATTAAAAACGGGCTTGCTATTGATCGTTCTCTTATCTGAAAATTTCTATTATGCTAGCAGAGGTGAGATTAGATTTCGACGTTTTACAAAACGAGTAGCTTTAGGCGAGCTTACGACAATAATCCATCGTAATCTCCGTCGCTTAATGCACGCGCGCGCATGTGTACTTTTCCAGTACGTTACATGCGATTATAAATAATAACTGCATCCTTAAAATGCGTTACTCCGTTCCTTCTCTCCATACGTAATGTAATAATTAATTTAACCGATGATCCGCATCCGCATAACAATAAAGTACAGCTGTATGCGAGTCGGTCGCATACATACTAACTACACTCTCTTATGTTTGCTTGATTTGCTGGCGCTTCGAGCAGCTTCAGAAATGGGTTAATCGTGCCGCTTGTTTAATTAATCGAATCTCGGTCCTCGTAGAACGTGCGCGCGGCGATCTGTAAAGTTACATCGGGAGTAATTGCGCCTGCGGGTATCGAAAGGGCACAGCCAGTTAAAAGTTCGCGTTTAAATGCATATGTGTTAGAAATCATGGAAATTTTTTCTCTATATCGCACAATATCTGTAACATTTGTGATTTTTCTATTTTTGCCTATATTTCGAAATTGGAATTAAAATTTTGATGACAAGTTTGTTGACCAATTCAGAATTTATTCTTTTCTTTTAGTTTTTTTGATTGTTCAAAGTTGAACAATTCTCGAGTTATAAATATTTGAAAATGCGGAAAACATCTTTCGTAATAAGAGACTTCAGATAAATATTCAAATAATTAAATAATTAATTAAATATTCCAGATAATCTTATTTCATGGATAATCTTATTATTAATTTAAACTTAATTAAATAACTTAATTATTTTGTTATTAAAATATTTTATTTTGGATATTAAAAAGATACAAATAAATGACATTCGTCACATGAAAATTGTCCCTAAAGAAAAATGAAAATTAAGAGATATTTAGAGAGAAATATTTTCTATGTATATTATATATTTAACATACCTCGCAAAATTCCATAAATTTAAATAGACAGCATGTAAAACAGATTCGTCAGATATAATTTAGCGAATGTAGAACAATTAAGGATATTAAGCATTTATTATTCAAAATCCACTTTAGACGATCTATAATTTGCGACAGAATTCAGAACACACAGAATTCTATTTATAATTTTATTGGTTCGTGTACATAAGAATATTTAAAAAAGCAAAAATAAAATACATACATACATAACAGAACATACATACATAAAATAAATACATACTAAAATATACAGGGTGGCCCACGTAAAGTGTTACAAGCTAATAACTCTAAAAATATTTGTCAAATCAAAAAATTGTTCATGAGAAAGTTTCATGTTTTCGTTTCATTATTCGTTTTTGTTTTACGCTAATTGATTTGTCTCATTATTCTGTACATAAAAATATTGTGCAATAAAAAATGGGTAGTCTCATTTAAAATTTTAAAGTTACCCCACGCCCTCTTTAGAGGGGGAGCGGGGGCAATTTTATGTTTACGTAGTTAGAAAGGCCCCTCGAAAATATAAAACTTTCTCATGAACAATTTTTTGATTTCACAAATATTTTTAGAGTTATCAGCTTGTAACGCTTTACGTGGGCCACCCTGTATATTGTATATATGTACTAGAGACTAGAGAATATACATATATATGTATGTATATTGGAAGATATGTATATCTTAAATATGAATTATAGATTGTCAGAGTAAGTTTTATTTTAGTTTTATAATATAGAAAAACCATCCTGTGAGCATTATTATAAATAAACATTTATTGTTCTTTTACTTTATGTACGCCGCCTAATCTATTAAAATAAAAGTGGCTAAATTAGCAAATAATTTTATAAATGTTTCGTTTGCAAGAATTTTTCAGAGATAATCCAAGTGTAAATAAAGCTTTCATTATCAATGATCAACGCGTTAAATAATATTTATTACAGTATATAGAGGGCGCATGTACACGAACCAAGGAGAGAGGAATATACAAAGTGTTATATATAGGGTGTCCCAGAATTAGACCGACAAACTTCAAGGTGGTTATAAAGGACACCAAAACAAGCCAATTGAAGTTTGTCAGTCTAATTCTGGGACACCTTATATATAACACTTTGTATATTCCTCTCTCCTTGGTTACAACGTTCCTAAATATTGTTCTGCTGACTTATTCCTTAATCATACTCTTAATCTCTTAATCATCATCAGTCTGTTTAATTCTTAACAATATCAGTTTTGCTTCTATAGAAAATATAATCGCATAGATATATTTTATATTTGTTGGAACGTATCCTTAGATTTCTTCAATTTTTAACCATAATGATGAATTCGTTTTTAAACGGATTATCAATCCGTTCGCTACATCCTTTGCGATTATCTCTTAACAAGCGTGTGAAATAACATCGGTTTACCAAGCACAGTTATGTTTTGCTATTATTATTGTAAAGCCTGCGCTCCCCGGGGGAGAAAACGGGGGATGGAAGGGGGGAGGGGGAGATCTCCTTGTTATGATTAAGTTGTGCGTGAGTATGTATAGAGATGTAAGACCGCGGCCTCAACGACTATTATCGCATTGAGATGTCGATACTACATACACATACAGTATCTAGTACATCGAGTCTTGTGCTCGCTCTTGTAAATTCGTAGATGAACAGTAGCTCCGGTGGTAGATGGGACGCGAGCCTTGGTTTGCGGACACATCGAACTGACCAGTGTCAACATGTCCGCCATTCGTGCGGCGGAACCGCTATTTGAATAAGTGGTACACTGTCGCGATATACGCGTTCAATTAACGCGAGCGTCATAAGTGCATGATCGCTCGATTACTTACGATCGTGATTGGCATCTCTTTCGCGGATTATTAAATATTTAAATGTTATACGAAGACAATGAGAATTGTTATAACGGTTCGTATGAATAGGTTTCTAAGCACGATCAAAGAGATATATTTCATGCGATCGATATAGACCTACGTGTTTGAATTTACAACCAGGTTCTGGCGTAGTCCTGGTTGTGTGAGCAGAAGCGAATTTGCGAATAGCGTTTGTACACCGCTCTGTGTGTCTCTTCCTCTCTATATCTCCTCTCGTGTCGCTTCTCTCCGGCTCGTCTTCTCTGCTCCGATACCTCGCTATGCGGCTACGCTTTGGTGTAATTGCATTGGCCATGCGTTCATTTGAACGTCGTGCGATGAGCCATAGAAGCGTAATAAGTAATTGTACGTGCGACGATAGACGTGAATTGTGCTGAATATTGGAAAGGGAAAGATCGCTAATTCTTTCAATTCGTGCAGTATATACGTACAATAATTATTAATTGCTTTTATATAAAAATAGAATTATAAGTTATATCATAAAAAAACATATATACATTATAAAACAATGAAATATGAGAAATAAAATATCTGGAGAATTAAGTTTAGAGAGAGAGAAAGATTTTCGCAGGGTGAATTTTTTTCTGTTTACTTCTCTCGTACATGTAACTTCTCACTTTACTACTTCAGAGCGACTATCCTCGGCATTTAAGACACAACGTTGGCAGTTTCCGCCTCTCGTTGTCAACGCTGTAAAACTTCTTTTGATTGCCACTTGTGCAATAAGAGGGCGGGGAATTTTGCTCTCGAGGTACTCGAGTAGTAGCGATCCTCGTTGAAAAGGGGAGCCTCTTTCGCGCGAACTGGATTTTGATTTAGGCTGACAAGCACCGAAGGATATCCGAGGAGATTAATTAATAGGATTTAGCACAGAAATCTCGAGCGACAAGATTTCTTTAGAAGGTTTTTCGTTCGTCAGTTCGATAAGTCGGTCGAGAGCAACAAGTTTTGATACGTGCCTACAATATTATTCTGCAACAAATAATGAGATACAATATTGCTGCATCATTTCGGTTATTAAAATCAATTAACAAATGGAAAAAAATGATTAAATATTATCCAAAGCGCAATTTGTTTCGTGATATTTACATTCAATCTTTTTTTTATAGTTCCGTAGAGAGAACATTAAATTCTTTCGTCAAATTATATCTGTTAAAATGATTTGAAAATATCATAAATCAGGAAATAAGACACTTAGTTCTCAGATTTACGTTATAGTAAGAAACTTTCTTTGCTTTAACTTTCAGAAAGGAATAAGTGAAGTTAATGGTAACAAGATTCATGTTAAATAAAATTGTAATCTTTACAGATTAATTGCACATTGTGCATATTGTGAACAATGTATAAAATATTCGAAAGAATAGTCAAAAGAAAATTTAATATTTTTACAACTGTAAAAAGATTAGATATGAATATTAAGGAAATAAATTGCGTTTTTTATAACAGTTCATTATTTTTTTTTGGTCATTAGAACTGTTCAGCAGCGAAGAAATGCGTGAGTGTGTATACAGTTGGAAAATTCGTGTTCTCTTGTTAAAAAATATGTCGGTTAAAATTTTAGTGTTAAATATTTAACATATTTATGTGTTAATTTAACATATTGCTGTTGTGTTAATTGAACACAAGTGTTAAATTATTAAAAAAATTTAAAAATAGTGTAAAAATAACACAATGTGCACCTATTTTTATTTTTACACAATAGATATGTCCCGTATTATTAGTAATTTATCTATTTACAGAGAGACAAAAATGTTGATTTTATTCTATAATATAGGAGTAAGAGTGACTACAGGCCGTCAATAATAAGTCATAATTTTTCCAAGTTATTTTCATCATTAAAAATATGTTGATTTTACACAAAATTTATTTTAAATTATTGAGGTTTGTATTTATTTTGTGTTAAAATATTAACGTAATATTAATGTCACCATTTAACGTATCCATATTATGTCAAATTAACAAAAATGTTTGTGTGGACCGTTTGGGACATGTGATATTTATTAAATTTAACATAAATTTTTCAACTGTGTATGTTTATCTTTTTCTGAAGAGTTACAATTAATAAATTGTTGTTAATAGCATTAATTAAAAATGCATTGCGCAGGTGTTAATTTTAATACTTCCAGGATTTCTTTAAGCAGCTCTTATTAACCTTTCGGCAATTCTGGCAGTTGCGTACTATGGCTGCGAATTTGGCACGCACAACACGGAGAACTATCTGCCGACAGTAATAATAATTTATTAGGAAAGTTTGTCTTCTCTTTCTTGTCGTTGCGAGAGAGTTGACTCTTCTTAATGCCGCCGACTGCTTAGCCGCAAGTTTACCAAGTCACGCGGTATACGCTATGCCAGCATTACTGGACGAACATGAGCATTACTGAGCGAACGTTCGTCGACTAGAGAGATTTTAGCAAAGACGTTTGCACCATCGCGAACAAATTTCTTCACAATCTCGATAATAATCAAAATAATTAATAAACTAGCATAACTATAATGCTATTTACGTAACACAATAAGAAAAAAACAGTTTATTTTTACAAGTATTATATATGTTTATTTTATGGATTTATATTTTATAATTAATTTCTTCATTCATTTGTGTAAAATAGAGATTAAAGTATCTATTCTCCAATTCTTGTTAAACATTATAAAATTATTATTATTATGAGTATGTCGAGGAATATATCTCCAAATAATGATTAAAGAAATAATTTTATTAAATTCTCTTGGACTAGAATAATTTCTAATAATTTCTTTATACATGTGTTCGATTTTTTTATATACCGGTAAATAAAACGGTAATATTAATAAACATACAGGAGAACATTGACATTACGGGACATTTGTATCCGCGATGGATATTCAAGAATATCGAATGCCAATGTTATGTGGGCAGAGAATCAGTAGCAAGCGCGACCGAACGAGCATATTTGTCCTGAATCCTTGTGTGTATACATTACCGCAAATCTATTCGTTCAATCGTGTTTGTCCGACAGTGCTCGCTCAGCGTATTAAACACAAGGCTTTAGACATAAGCAGGATAAAGTCACGCGTTTCTCTGCAGTTAGGCCGCGCTCGACAACGAAATGCATGAGCAATAATATGTCAGCTTTCACGATATGATGGGGAGCAACGATATTTCAATCGGTTCCCAGAATACTATATTAAAAGGACATAAATAAATAATTATACGAATATCAAAGATTCAGTGGATGAATTAACGCCAGAAAAGCCGCCGTAATCAATTCCGCGTCGCGTTTCGGAAATTTGTCGCATTGGAGTTTTAACAGATATCCATCTAAATATCTTTTTTTTTTTGGTTGCGAGCTAAAAACGTACTATGGCATTCAGAGATCATAAAAAAATTTTATTTCCACGGTTGTCAACTAAAATATTTACGTCATGTGCTTGAGCGAGGATTTTATAAAAAGTTCGATAGTTATATAATCTCTTAGATAGGATATAGCTTTTAAAGACTTTATCAGAAATTATCTCGTGATTAAAACGGCAAAGTTGTGCTTAAGTAAAGAATTTGTACAGCAAAAAAAAAAGAAGATAAAGAAATTTATGTGCTGGAAAATAAACCATCATTATAAAATATACTATAAAAGTAAAATATATATAAAGTGTTCCGTTTCCTTCTTTCACTTGTATTAAATTATTATAAAAACTCTACTATTATTTTCTCTCTTTCCAATGCGTAACATAAGTTATCTTTTCAGTGTGTAACCATTATTTTTTTTCTCTCTCTTTCTCTTTCTCTCTTTTGATGTCATATTTTTATATTTTGCTAAAAAAAGGTAGCAGACAAAAGATAGTCCATTAAGAGCTACGCAGTTGTGTGTTGTTGAAGCTATCTACAACCTGCTTCGCAGATATTTCGCTATCTCTGGGAAAAATGTACCGCTGTTCATAGTGCTGTAGATAGCAAAAACGAATAGAAGATGAGACAGCTGTTTTTAGGTCAGTTCACAAAATAATTTTCTCCTTTCTAAACATACTTTGCCACTACTATTTGTGGTAACCTTATATGAAAAGTTTAGACTATGTCATAACGCGCTACTATATTTCTCACGTGAGGTACATCTCCCATATGGGCGCTTACTAAAGAAACTTTAAATCCGGGGCAAGCTTTTAATTTGCTTTGGGATACGCCGGCAAGTTTTTCAAGCTTAATGTCAAGAACGCGGTGTAATTCTCTCGTTTTTTTTTAATGCAAAGCTCCGTACGCACGACCTGTAATCCTAAAACATTAGCGCGAAGTTTTCAGCGAGACGTGGAAAAATTTCCCCGGAAGGAATCGCGCGCGAGAAAAAACGTACATCAGCAAAACCGATGATTTTGCCGAAACTTTTGAGAACGCCGTAGAGTGGCACCGACTTTTTGTAGCGTTAACCCGATTTTTCAGAGTTGGTTAAAAGCGCTCTTCAAAGTTCCACCCGCCACAACGCTACAGGAAGCTATCAGAGATGGAAGACGAACTTATCCCGGTCCGAAAGTTTTATGAGTTCTAATGCAGAATAAAGGGATAGTTACGAAAGTTAACCGCGGAACAGCGTTTATTTTAACGCTCAATCTTTACATCCTGTCTTTTCGCGATATTTCTTCGAGCAAGACCGCGCTCCGTCGATGGATCGTGTTATAAAGTTATCGAGAGAATCCCGTTCCCGTCCGATGTACACCCGGCAACGCGAAGTAGCAATCCTAACCTAACCTAACAATCCGCGGCCGGCGTGAGATCGCCGTTTCTCGGCGCGTAGCTGCCGCGTTTTTCTAATTCGTTTAACGGGACGGCGAAAAGCCGAATTAAAAGCGCGATAAAAGTGAGATGGGTGCCAGCAGGCGGGATATAAATCGAAGTTAGCGGTGGGTCGATTCTTCGCTCCGTTGCGGAGAGCACTTGCGCCGACGTGACCTCTGCTCTCTCTTCCTCTCTCATTCTCTTTCTTTCTTTCCTTCTCTCTCTTTCTCGGGTTTAGTAAACGGACTTACTTGAAATTCAATGGACGTTGTCAGGCCACATAGTCATCCGATCCTGCCGAAATATCTTTCAGGAGAAAGGGGGGAGTCTCGGCATCGTTTCGCTATCGATGAGCCACGTCTGATATCCAAACGTTCCTCGCTCTCTCGCGCGGTTTTATCTGATCATCTATCGAATTAACCGCATGTTGCCGTCGAGATAAATCAATTTCTTAGTTCTCCCGAGATTCGAAATATTACTTATCGAATTTCGCAAAACTAAAAAAATAAAGCTCTAATTCTAATTATATCCTGAAGAGAAGCATGGGAGATAAAATTTTACATCTATTTCAGTTATACATTCAGATATTACAAATATCTATATCTTTCTATCTATCTAATAATAATAATTATTATTATATATATTTTTTTTTATACAAAAAATAATGACTTGTAAACGGTTTTTTGCTTTCTTCCTAGAAATTTAATAAAAGTGAGTTATTCCATGATTTAAATAATACTTACACTGTTGAAATTATTCAATTTTAACTTTAATACATAATCTACAACTTTTGCAATCACGATTAGCGATGACTTGGCATGGTAGTATTAACTTGGCCGGCAGTGAGTTATATAAGATTTGATGCTGAGTGTGTGTTCCTAGGAAAGGAAATATATTTTATGGAAAGTTCCATTTCGTTTCTCTCTAAAGAGATTTGGATTACGATGGGCTGATTCAACGGTAAATCAGAATTCCTTCTACCATTTAGTACATCGTAAAAGTGCCTTATTCTGGCTTTGAGTGAGATTTTCCATGCCATCACGACCTCGACAGTATTCATATCACGAACATTTATCGTTTAATTTCGCGAAGGAATTTATTATTAACAATTTCTAAGAATTATTGTAAATTTTTTAAAATTTTCGTAAGTTACATTATATTTGTGTAATAATGCTAATTATATTTCTATAAACAAATATGGGTTTGTATTTGACAGATTCAATATTGGTCAAATATAAATTATGTTGCCATGCCAAAACTATGTGAGAAACGCATCACATGTGCTGTTGAGAAATTTTATAAAAGGTGATTTCAAATTATACGTAACACTTATTCGATCGTGCCGCATTCGCTTTTATGTTGGATACCGTCGTTTTGTGTTTAGTCTGGACTGGGGGAAAAGTAGCATTATACGGGTACGCCGTAATTTATCAGACTCGTACTTAAACGCGACGATTTTCCGAGCCATACTTAAGGTAGACAAATTTCTCTGAACATTTCGACGATAAAATAAAAAAAATAAAAAAAAAGTGAAAGGAGCGCACTACGTGCCATGAGATTTAGTTGTTCCTTGGCATGGGAAACCTTCGGTAATGTTTGCAAGAACGTGAATATATCGTCTACCTGACTACATAGGACTCCTAAAGCGATTTGGATTGCCTATTTCTCTTCAGCTCCATGACTGATATCGTCAAGATTTCGCGGCCATTTCTACGTCGGAACGATTTGTCTTTAGGATGTCCTGATCAAATTCAGGCATTG
Organism: Formica exsecta; assembly: GCF_003651465.1. NCBI lineage: Eukaryota > Metazoa > Arthropoda > Insecta > Hymenoptera > Formicidae > Formica > Formica exsecta. Next base: position 351,203 of record NW_021853477.1, read on the forward strand.
TTGTGTTATGAACATACGTCGATATATATCGTAACATTTATTATGTCTTGTCTGTTACTTTGAGCAAGAAATAGTCGCCGTAAAATATTGTAAAAAGACTGCTACGTTAAATATAAAACTGAGTAAGCTCGTAATTTTTTAATTTTTGACATTAAATAACGAAACTATGGATTATTATTAAAACGCGAGCTGATTATAAAGCGCAGATTCTTTTTTAAATTACGTAATTATTTATATACCTATAAATCCAAAATACAATGGAAATATTAAAGTGTCTTATTGTAAGATCATTTGAAATTTGTTGCTATATTCAAATCGGGATTCTGAGAAATTCTGTATAAAGATTGCGTATCATTATCTAAAGCAATTTAAATTATCTGCGGTCTGGCATAAAAACTTCTAGAGCCAATTTCTTGGATCTCTTACATCTGAGCACTTTGAAAATAACCAGTCACCGTACAATCACATGTCTGCTGTCAATCTAATTGAAACTTCCAACATTCGTTTCCGCTCGCATTCTCTGTACTTTAATTTTCTGTTGCATTTTTGTCTTTCAAAATATTTCGTGTAGTTTTTACTCTCATTTACAATATAAATTTCCTGCAGATGTTTTATTTCTGGAAATAGTCTTTCAATGCAGATACGCATATATTTAAACATCGAACATTCATCTTCGGCAATAGAGAGAATGTGCCAAAATTACCAAATGGACATATAATTTCTGTACATGATTATTAGCAAAAAAAAGCTGTCTTACTTTCAAGATATTAAAAAATGACAAAGTATAATAAATAAATACTTAATTAAATGTCTATAAAATATAACGTAATTGATTAATTGTAACTTGCCAATTTATTGTTATTATTTTTTTTGTAACACGATAAATCCTAATCATAAAATTATAAGAATATTTTACACAAAGTACATAATTAACATTTAACATTTTAACAGTAAAAAAGTTCAAATCATATATATAAACATATATATATAGGGGGACGTTGGGTAAAATCGGGTAGGCGGGTCAAACCGGGTATTCCTGTTTTTTCGTAATAAATGCTACTATCTATGGCTAACTTGTGTTATTAGTTGTAGATTGGCGCCCTCATTATTTTAAAACAAACTGTGCCCCCGTGCTCACAAAATTTTTTTTTAAATAGAAGTTCAAAGTTTTTAGCCCAAAAAAGATCGATATCGAGGTAAGAATCGAGTCGTCGTGCACTTTTTCTATGTAGAGCATCTGTTTCGGTAAGTGCAGCATTGCATTCTGTACATATGAAAGATATCATATTAGTTTTGATCGGCACTTTGTACGCCGAAATATATAACCACTGTATTTGTTACTTTCCTTGTGGTGGAGCAAAACCGGGTACTTACACATGTCATATAATGAAAAGAGGAAGAACTGTTATCCTGACTTTGTGTCTCTACAAAAAGCAGTTGAAAACGAAAACTAACGCTCAGAAAAAGAAATCACTAAAAAAAAGCTTTTTGAGATCCCTAAAGTTATAAAGTTAAATAAGAAAGTCCTTCAGCAATGTCGAACAAGAGGATATTTCTATTTGTGATTGTTGTCAATAGAATACATCTTTATATTGTATTTTGATTAAAATAAATCTAGATTTTGTAATTACATGATGTTTTGCATATTTTCAAATGAGTACCCGGTTTGACCCTACCAGTAGGACAAAACCGGGTACTTTGACTTCTCTACAAAATCTTGTTATTCTTGGTAACCAAAAATTTTTTTTTCAGCAACTATCCTTATTTTCTCATAATTTAATTTTCTCATAATTTCACTAAAGACTACTAACAGTCAGCAAATTTTTTTTTACTCTCAGATTTTTTGTAGAAAAACAAATCCAAAAAAGTACCCGGTTTTACCCTACTTTCCCCTATTTTTATAATATTTTTTAATATATATCACATCTCCCTATAAAAATTATAGAATGGAAAACATATCCGAAATCTGATATGCTTCTTTAATGATAATATTGACGTCGTTCTAGAATAGAAATAACGTTTCATCAAATTTTTATGTTTGTCACATTAAGATTCGATAACCGGAAATAGGATTGTAAAAATAATCTTTTCAAAAGAAGAATGATCTGGTTATATTCGATATTATCTGCAAATAAATTGCGTCAGATAAGTATATATTTTCTTTTACCTCTCACCTAACGTGCGAGAAATGTTGACAATTTTTTGACAGTTAAGATGATATGAAACGTATATTTGTAAAACGTTTGACAGTTTGTTTTCATATCTTAAGTCATTGTTTCATATTTGCAAAATTTCATTCAAACGGAGTCGATGATTGTGTTAAGCTTTTATTATAAAATCCACAACGCGTTTGATTATCGTTGATTAATGATAAGTAAATACGGGACGCACGTTTCCAATTTTAATTGTCGCATTGGGATTGCCGAGTCGCTGAATAGCCTGCTGACTCAAAAACCTCGGAACATTGATAATTGCGGGAAGAGCAGTCGCGAATGCACAGTGGAGCAGGAATTTTTAATTAGCAATCACCAACGACTGACATGACTTTTTAATCGGCGACGACGGTTCCACGAGATAATTACCGCCGCTGGCCACATTCTCGAATTTTGACAACTCTTTATAAATGAAGCATTTTCATCGCAAGCGTTGACCGTTGCGAATCGCGACATTATATATATTCGATCGACTCGCGCAAACTATTGGATGATTGCATAAGTTCGTGCCCGATTTTCATAGATGGCATTAAGTTACTGCATGGCGGAGTTCTATTGTTTTCGTGTGGTAATTGTTGCTTACACCGAATAGATGACGTTGTCTTATGTCAATTTAGCGTCAGACATTGTTCAGATAAGTCCATTTGTGCATAAGAGAAATCATTAAAAATGGAGAACGAAAAGGTGCATTTGCGGCATGTAATGTTATATGAATTTCGGAAAGGCGTGAGTGTTGGGATTGCACAAAAAAATATTCAAACCGTTTATTTGGACCGCGCTCCTGCTCTCCGAACAGTCAAAAAGTGGTTTGGCAGATTTCGAAATGGTGATTTCAACATGGAGGATCAACCCCGCTCTGGACGGCCTTCTGGCATTGATGATGACATTGTGCATGCCTTAGTGGAAAGAAACCCAAGGATTACAACTGAGGATATTGCTGAGAGGCTGAACATCGATAATTCAACCGCTTTTCGTCATTTAAAAAAGCTTGGATACGTTTCCAAGCTTGATACATGGGTGCCGCATCTCCTGACTGAAAGGAATAAGCTAAACCGTATGACTGTGGCTCTTTCTCTTCTCGAGTGTAACAAAAAAGAGCCTTTTTTAGATCGAATGGTAACAGGCGATGAAAAGTGGATTCTCTACAAAAACGTACAGCGAAAGAGGACATGGAAAACAGCAGCTGAAGGAGCAGAACCCGTAGCAAAGGCTGGCTTGCATCCGATGAAGGTGTTGCTGTGTGTTTGGTGGGATCGCAAGGGAATTATTTACTTTGAGCTGCTCCGACGCGGCGAAACAATCACGGCGGACAAGTACTGTGAGCAACTAACTAGACTCGCTGCAGCTATTCGAGAAAAACGTCCGATTTTGGCCAATCGAAAAGGCGTCATCTTCCACCACGACAATGCTAGGCCACACGTCGCTCAACAGACGCTGTGAAAACTGCAGGAGTTGCAATGGGAAATTCTGCAGAGCAACCGATATTCTCCAGATATTGCGCCTTCAGATTTTTATCTGTTCCGGTCTTTGCAGAATAGTTTAAATGGCAAGAATCTCAATTCCGAGGAAGCTGTCGAAAACCACCTTACAAACTTTTTTCAAGAAAAAACAAGTTCTTTCTTCAAAAATGGAATCGACAAGCTTATAGATCGTTGGAAAACCATTGTAGAAAAGAATGGAGACTATATAATTGATTAATAAAAGTGTTATCTCTAAAATATAATCTATTGAAGTTTATATTTAAATCGGGCACGAACTTATGCAATCACCTGATATAAAGCACGTCTTTGTCAAGTAAATAGGACTTTTCCGGTATGAGGTAGCTGCGATACCGGTGCGGTTTACATCATGTAATATTAATACATATGCATGCATGAATTCAACACGAAGCAGCGCGCGCGTGCGCGTGCGGAACAAGGATGCAAATATGTATCTGTGTATTCGTGCAAATCAATGTATAATTATTATTCATGGCCGATGTACTGCCAGCTAAATATGTAAATTATAAGACCTACTTAAAAGTTTTCCGTCACGACGCGTTATTTCGCCGATAAACGGATTAAACATTCGTCGTTTCCAATGGAATATTCGCCCTACCTGCACAACGACGCTTGTTTTCGCGATCTCGCGCGCGTATCTTTCTCTCTCTCTCTTTTCGATAAACAACGGCGAACTGCAAATATGTTCATTCGAGCCCGATGCCTTCCCCGATGCAGTCGGGTAAATTTATTCCCGGCGCGGCATAGTCGATAACGGCGACGTTAATTTCGTTTATTTACAGGCGTTGCGCTTCTCGAGCCACGATGATTCAGGAACCTCGGAGCAATTCGCGGTTCACGTCGAATAATATTAATATGCATGAGAAGATGAGTGTAAAGGCATCCTCACGCGTGGCGGAGGACATGGAGCATTCCCGCGATCGTGTATATACGCGCGAGTATGTTGGACGATAATACCCGCGCACAGCCCCGGCAATGTCGAAAATTGCATCTCGGAATAGGTGCATCCAATCAAGCGGGATGCGAGTACGTTAACTTAATTATAGCAAATAGTCGGGAAAAGGAGGGGAAGGGGAGGGGAGGCTGAATTTCAGAAACGTGTGCGATATTATTTTATCCGGTGGTGGGATAAATCTTTGATGCGTGTATCTCGAGAAACGCATAAATTAGTCGCAGACTTCCGCCAGAATTTAGAATCAATCCCTTTCTGTGAAAATTGAATGACTTTTATACAGAGTCACCTAAACGAAAATTTAATTAAAATGCTATTTCTTTCTTTTTCCGCAATTTCTAAAATTTTAGCGTTAAATGTTAACGGAATCTTAAATTGAGAATCTGAATTGTAACATCTTAAAATTAACTGTTAAACAAGATTATATTATCAATTTGTACATACACAAGACGTGATTATTCTCCACAATTTTTCTTATTTGATATGTAATACTTATATCAAATAATAGTAATTTAAGAATATGAGAAAATCTCTCGGCAATTTTATGAGAAAAAATTATTTATTATTATTTCAAGTCTTTGATTTTACATCAAAGACATTCAATTTTCGCCAAGAGTTGACTGAAAATTCTTACGAAGGCAAAATCAATGTACCAACCATCTTACATAAAAGGAAAGCGCGCCACAATCTCAGAATTGAATTTCTAAAGCTTTTTCGAAGAAAAACTATAATGACAGTATTTTTTGTAGCATTTATGTATTAATAATCATATCTATATACAATTGTTCAGTACATGTATATATTCATAATTATAATAAAAATGTAAAATATATATGTCAAATATTTATTGTGCGAATGACTATTTAATTACTTTAGATTTTAGATTATCGGAAAAATAATGGATATATAACACACTTGATTTTTCTGTGATTCTATTCAAAGAACGAAGAATTTTTAAACGTATGTAACTCAATGTAATTATAAAAGTGACGCCTGATTCATTTTATATAAAAGCCGTCCATTTTATAGTAGACGTTTTTCTATTATCATTTATTAATTATCTATGAGATAATTGCTAATTCATATTTGTAAATGTGAAAAAATCCATTAACCTTAATTATTCCATTGCAAAAGCGTTTTAATAAAAGATTTCAATCATATTCTCGCGAAATAAAGAATATAGATTGCATAAAAATTATAGACTACTGAATTCGCGTGCATTATTTCCGAGAGACCGAGACACCGATCGACCGATATAAAAAAATTGAATAAAGAATAAATCACAAATTCTGTCGTTCTTACACGATCGTGTCTCACAATTATGGCCAATCTACTCTTTACTCACGTGTTGCATGGCGGCATACCCGGTGATCTGCTGGAGCTTACTGCTGACCATTTTCGTTCCCGTACTGCCGCTAGTCTTCTCGCTTTTTCCGCTCCAGATACCGATCACGCCCGTTATAATGAGAGCCACTAGTGTGATGATGCCAATCAGTAGGGACAGTGTGACGATTTTACTGCGGGGCGATATTACCATCGCCATCTTTCTCCTTTTTTTTTTTTCAGCGTCCGCTGCGATCACTCGCGCGTTCCGTGAACGAAGTTCGAAATAGAAATTTACACTCAACAGACAACGCTATCCATCCTCGGTAGGATGGATGGAAAAAACATGGATATATGTATCTATGTATATATATATATATATCTATGTATATATGAATAGCTTTTTCTTCTCCTCGGTGATGTGAAACGATGCGAGCGGTGAGGATCGAGGGATTAAATATATATATAATTTCTCCTCGACGCGATCCTCCGCGATCATTATAACTTTATTACTTCCTCGCACTCGAATATCGACGACGACGGCGACGGCGGCGACATGTCGGACGAATCCTCGTGTGTCATTCTTGAAGCCGCGTGGATGCGCTCGTCTTCTCGAAGCGAAAGATTAATTAAGAGACCGCTGGACGCGACAATGGGATATGACGTGTCCCGGCATCATTTTCCCGCTTATGCGCATCCGGACGACTCGACGGACTTGCCGACGATGTCTGCGCGAATGTCTCGAGAGATCGCTACGTTCCGGGGCAGCGATTTCCGGATTGAGAAGAAGGATCCCAAGCGTCTCTCACGTACTCGAGTCGGATGAGCTCGTCGACGTTTTCAGTTCCACGGACGATTTTAAGAACGCGCCCTCGTCGTCCCTCGAGGATTCTCTCGGGCGAGTCCCTTCGGCGATGATCCTTTCAGATGCCAGATCCGATGGATGCACCCGCATGGATCAACAAGTTCAACGCGGATGCGCACACGCTTACGCTAGCTCGCAGTAACAACGACTCGCGATAAATTTGTCTGAATAATCAACAATGAAGTTCTCCGGGAGATGTTTCAGTCCCGGAGGTATATAACCCCGGCGACGATATTTCTCTGCAGGGATGCATATAATGAGGGCATGAGGCGGAACGGAGCGGGGTCGAAGACGCAACTTCTTGTTTCTCGAGTTTCTTAGATTTTCTTTCAATCCACCCCGTGCCCTCGTTCTCTACATCTCTTTCTTTCGTTTCATCCCCTCTCCCTCTCTCTCTCTCTCTCTCTCTTTCGCCCCTTTTCTCTTCCTTCGTTCTATCTTTTGCTTTCCGTATTCGCTTCGCGCTTGGAAGACGAACTTTGAAGGCCTTTAAATGTCGAGGGAACTTATCGCGGTTTACATCGCGGAAATAATGACTCTACGGCATCTATATTACAACGATCGCACGGCAATGCTGCATATTAAATATGTTGGTTTCCGTCATTATCAACGCTATTATCTCGAGACAGGTGAAATTTCTGATAAATATGGAAGATGCTATCTATATATGGATAACGCTTTGATTATTTAAACTATTACGACGTAAGTAAAGAAATATCAGCAGCGTTTAATCTTATATTATTCATTTCTTGATACAATACAAAAAATATATAGGGTGATTCTAAATAAGTGCGAAAAATTTTAGGAGATGATTCTTTGTCGAAAATTAAGGGGGGTCTTTCATACACACAGAAAAATACATACTATATACAAGTAAATATTACTTGTTTCAAGTATTTCATAAGTTTATATATCCGCAAATGGAAGATGAAAATTAGGTTTTTATTTTTTTTTTTTCAAATTTTAGACAAGTTAGAAAAACGAAATTTGGATTTGAACTTTCCATTAGTAAAAAGGATACTTATTAATATTTTTTTAATCCTCCCGTATCGTTATAAGGGGATGAAACTAACAAGTCCTATTCAATTTTTTATTAGAACATTTTAACGGGCCGGAATGTGATCATCTAAAAATATGCGTTAGCTTGATTCCTTTAGAAACTTTTTTACTTTTTTTATTTTTTTCATAAAATCAGTAGTTTTCAAGAAAAAACATTATAAAATACATTATCGTGCACAGCACAATGCTAAATGGCATAGGTTTCGAGTTACGAGAAATTGAATTTTAAAATAGAAAAAGCAAACAAAACAAAATTATAGTAAATATAGGAAAAAATGGAACAGAAAAAAAATACAAAATTATAATACACCTCCCTTTTTGTAACATTATATGTTTATATGAAAAACCTCCCTTAATTTTCGACAAAAAATTATCTCCTAAAATTTGTCGCACTTATTTAGAATCATCCTGTATAAAGCATTCTAAAATTTTATCAATTTTCTTCCCTCTCCTCCCCTGCATCCCCTTCTTCCTTTCCGTGGCAAACTTTATTTAGAGAAAAACAGATAAAATACATTAATCGTAACTCGTTGTTTCGGAAATGTCTCATTTTCGCCTGCGGTCGAATTGACATCCACATAAATTAGCGCAACGTAGGAGCATCGAGTAGAATGTCGAGGTCTTAAACACAAATTTCAATTTCACCGAGTTGTCGTGGCACGCGACAAAGTTATTTCCATTCCATCCACTCTATCCCTCCTCGGTAACGCTATTTTCATTTTATAGAAGCGACGCAGTGTCGTCTGTCTACATTGTCGGTTTGTGCAACACCGGTAATAGCAGACGCGAATGCAAGCACAGCCTATTTGATCGAGAGGAGTGCTAATGAAAACGAAGAAACGAAGTCATCGACTTGAGTCCATTAATAAAATTATTGGGATTTGCGCGTAGGCAGTTCTTTTTTTTTTATCGTTACGAAAGTATTTAAATTGCACTCATAATAATTTAATAATATGAATATTTTTTTTTAGGAGTGCGGTACTAACAAAAGAATTTTTCTTTAAAAAAAAAAGAGAAAGAGAGAGAATATATAGGTAATCCTAAATTATAATTTTTAAAATAATTTATATTTTATGAAAAAGAAGAATGAAATTTTTTGGTTAATGGTACTTTCTGAGAAAAGTAGATTTTATCAGAAAATAATAATGTAGTTATGAATTACAATGGTAATCATTATTATTTTTTTCTACAAGACTATAATGTTAATTAGCGGAATAAATGAGATGGTACTCACATTTGTAGATGTATATCAAATTAATTAGCTTTTTAATATGAATAAATACAATGATTTATTTAAAGTTCTCTAGCCTCAATATAATTATTAAGCATAACATAATATCACGACGTAATCGAATTAATTAACGGAGTCGATAATGAATAAAATTATTTTTTTGAAAATTTTATATCCTGATAATAAATTGTTTAATTACTAAATAATTTAATAATTTTTGATGAATAACATTTTCCTCGTGAAAAAAATCATGAATTTTATATTATCATCGAAGAATTTTAAGAGTTGTTGCTATTTCTCTTGTGAGAAAATCCTTTTGAGATTGCAGCATAATAGAACGTCTTCGAGGAATACCGTGAGCACATAATTTTGTGCAGGCGAGGAAAAACCGTGAATTATTTAATACGCTCGTCTGAATAACACTTTTTTATACTTTATCTCTAGGGAATTGAAAATCTCACGTTGGATAGTCTGTGCCATTTAAGGCTCAAAAGTATCATGTGCTAATTTGTCGAATAAAATCCGCTCAAAAGATATAATTATCACGTAGTAATATAGGATATGGAGACCGGATCCATACTGACGTGCTGTTACGAAAAAATAATTACAACGAATAAGAGACAGAGTGCATTAACGTTGTGTCATACCGCGGGCGATGCGTTAGAAAATTCATTCAGATTGCGCATGTGCATCCCGACTATTTCACGTGGTATTTCCGTGCGCATAAAATCATTAGCAACCGGTGAATTTTTAAAGTCGCTTTTCCGCGTAGCGCTTTTTGAGAAATTCGTATTTCAAGTGTACTCTCTACATAAGGGAAAATAATTAAAAAGGGGTACGATAACATTATATGTACGTACTACGTACGTATATTTTTGTTCGTCGGATATAATGTCAGAGGTAAAATAGAACTATTTTTGTAAAGATTTAAACAATCTCTACACATATCTCTAGCATATTTTTAAAAACCACCATGGCGGAAATGTACCCGAGGGGCGTTTTCATTCACGGGAAGGGATCGTAAAATGATTCTGGGAACAAAGCTTGAAAGATGGAATATCTAATCAGTTCGAAGAAGAAGTATATAAACGGAGAGCCAGTACTTCATTTAGAATATGACGCTTACGATCTACACGATTCTTGAAATGTTCTTTTCGCGGTGTAGACTTTGCCAGTTTCCATCCCCGCCGTTTTTTATCATCCCGCAAACGTAATTCGAGAAATTTCTTTGCGCTTACTCTTTTTACAGTTTGCTTGGCGTTTGCAAGAGAATTCATGTCTCTATCTTCTTTATTTCCTCAAGAAAAATTTCAAGAGAGCTAAAGAGATCTTTTGATTATGTGATTTCGCGAGTTCTATAATGCATTTGCGCTCGTATCTAAATACTCGTTGATTTATTCTCGCAGAAATATTCGTTACTTGCGCGATTTTACGTCACATTAATTGTACGTTATCCATAAAAAATGTATCTTTAAACAATTTTATGTTTCTTACGACAATGATTTTTTCTATATTCTGATTTTCTCTTTTCGCATATAATATAATATTGACTAGTTCGAACCTAAAGTATCAATTGTTTAAAAAAAAGCGAAATAAAGTGAGATGACTTATCCAGATCGCCGGCTAGATAGATAGTCTTTTCGATTGAAAAAGTTGGAAGGTTGTGTATGTAGGGACGGTCACTGTGTCAAGTGCCAAGAAAAATTACCTAGTTTTGCCGTACTCTCTTTCCTTTTCATGGCCTTCAACTTTCCGCCACAAATAGTTTTGTTATATCCATTTTGTGTTTGTCGCTTTTATTCTTCTTTTACAGCCGACTCTTATCACTTCATTGCACTATTTCTACTACGAAAAGAAAACATTGCCTTCTGGGAAACTCGGAAATTCAATTTTCTGTGCCGTTTACGATACTTGAAATGTTTCTCAAAGAGATGTTAGGTATTTTCCAAGATATGTGGGTGTTATAAATATTATTATATATATATTAATAAATTTTTAATCACACATTTTACATTTACAGAAAAATTTAGAGAAACGCGAAATATTGTTATTTCTTTAAGCATATCGTAATATATTAATTACAAAATTAAAATTTCCTAAATATAAATAATAAATATAAATAAAGAACTATAGTTGAAAAAATCGATTCTGAATCATAATTATTATTGATAGAAATATAGGTAATAATAAAATTAATTTAATTTAAAAAATGTGTGTGTTTTACTTCTCATTTGACGCTTATGTCGTCAAACTATATATATGATTCAAGAATATAGCTTTTTTCATCAAATTTATTCTTTAATTGAACTGCACGCGACAGTTTGACGCTCTATTATACTAAATAAAACAAAATTATTATATTAATAAGACTACACTAGCAATGAATGAGAGATTTTTCTATTATATTAATGTAATGAACATAAAAGCTGAAAGAAAAAAGTGAGAGAGAAGTTTAATGTGACATGAAATTTTGAAATTGTCAATGTAAGGAGGAAATCATATAAACAAAGAAATTTTAATAAAGATCGTATTATTCTCTGCACAAATCACTCATTTGCTTTTATATGACATGAGATTCCGTTTGTCCATTCTGTATCTGCAAGTTTGAAAAGAGACATTTCGTCCTAATGCCTTTTTCTACACGAAGGCACTAGTATTTTCCAGATTGCCGTAGTGTACTAAAAGACACGAAAAAGGAAAGTCTTTACACGCAATCGATATATATGTTTTGTCCCCGATATTGTGATACTCGCAATTCTGCATTTTTGCGGAAAAAAACGACGACTGCACTTTATTTCTCTTACCCTATACAAGCTTGTCGCAAAAAATTTCTCCGAATAATGTTTTGTCGCATTTGTTAGATTTGTTTAAAAAATGTTACACTTATGCACATAGTTTGTAAAAGAGTAGTTTCATTTCTTGACTTTTATTCGAGAAAATTATTTTTCAGATTCGAAAGAGGGAGAGAACGTGCATATTTTTTGTGCGTTCATCAGTTTTTCTCATCACTGTTGCATGTAATCTTAATTATTTTTTAATTACATTCTTTCATTACTCTGTTGCAATGTCGAATTATATTGTTACGGTGAATACATTTCAAATGCAAACTGGTCAAGGTTTTAACTATTAAAGATATATATAAATAATTTCGTTTATAAGAATATTTCATATTTAATAGTTAATATAAATATTTATATATATAACTTCAAAAGATTGATCAAAAATTCGTATTTGAAATATATAATACTAGCTGGCGTGTTTTTCCTCGCGCGCTTCGCGCACTCGGTATGTAGTTGCGGATTTGTATGGATGGGCAAATATGGGTCGATTACAATTCTGTAATAAATGAAACAAATATCATAAACTTACAAACTTTACAAATTCAAATGTAATTCTACCACAATATTTTGAACGAAATAATTGTAACGTGTAGTATATAGAGCGTGAACAACATATTTTTTTCCGACTTTACGCACGTTTTTCTTTACTGCTCGGCTCCTAGACGTTGCAGCGCGATGATATATAACCTAATATGTTTCTCAGGAAGATCTAAGTTATCCACCGGTGAAAGAATTTTTCAAATCGGTTCAGTAGTTTTTAAGATTATCCCGAACAATGGAATAAACAAACAATCTTTGCCTCTTTATAATATAGTGTAGATGTAGATGTAGATTTAAACTGTTTTTACGAATTTGTATATGTATATGCATATTGATAAATCAAATATCTTTTGTGTATTATTTCAAATATTATTTGTAACGATATAATAAAAAAATAAAAATAATGAGATAATAAAAAAAATAATTAAAAACATGATAAATCAAATACGCATTTCTTCCTATCATATTTTACATAGGTTATTTAATAAGCTATTTACAAGAACGATTAATATAATTTAATCATGAACAAGAATGGATTGAAGAGACATAAGAAAGAATAAATAAAAAATGATTAGAATTATATACCATTCCTGTAAATATAGTATTTACATATTGTGCTCTGCAAATATATAATGAAAGAAGTAATTATAATTAACTATTTGTGAAGTCTGTAAAAAAAATGAAAATTTAAAATAATTTTAATTTAAATTGAAATCAAGACTAAATATTTCAAATAGGGTTTTAATAGAATTTTGTCAAATAGAGTTCTAATTATTATATAAATAAATTTTGTCGTATTAAAAATTTTAAAAAATTCAATAGGAGAGATAAATTATGTAAATATTCTTACTTTCTATCTTAAATATACTATTTTTATACATTTCGTTAGTCTATTAAATTTTAATAAACATTGCAATAATTTATATATTATATATGTATGCTTTAATTAAAATTTATTTTTACCGGTTTAAGCATATATTAGAAAAAAAGGAAAGCATTATTAAGTATATGCGTGTGTGTATATGTATTATCGAAGTTTCAAAGTTTATTAAATAAAATGTTATAAAAGGGAGTATGGGCAAATGTTTCTATAGATGGCAGAGATAAAATATTTTTTCTTGCTCGCATTTCAACTAATATGCTTGTGTGTGTAAAATGATTTAAAATATACAGAAAACGAAGCTTATGAATAACAGACTATTTGACACTTGACGGCAGTGTAAATTAATAAAGAATCAGGATATGTACGCGAACTATGAGAATTGCCGAGCAATGAGATAAAATTGTAATGATATTATGTGTAAATAAATATTGGAGTCTTGTCAATCAATATGCGCGCGTTATTTCAGTTCTCCTATAAACATTTCGCAAGACATTAAAACATTTCGTGTGAATAACAGCACGACGATTTTATTTTAACTATATTATACGACGCGCAAGAATGCACTCTTACAAGATACGCGCGATAGTGGAGACGTCGGAGCGCGGACTTCACTTTTAATAAATTTATCTTGTGGACGTGCAAAGAGAAAAATACAGAGGAAGAAAGAGGTAAAGAGAGCGGGAGAGTAATTTTCACAGTGTGGTATGCGTCGGCATACCGGTTTCCCTATTTACTTGGAAGGGCGAATAGGCGCATGAAACTTGCGATGCGGATTCTCTCTCGTATTTACGCGAATCAAGGCACTATCACACCAATTCGGTCGTCTCGGCAGCCACCTCGCCGGCGCGCTAGTCCCATAAAGGGAGTTTTAACTTTCCCGCCGTTCTCTCTCATCGCTTTCGTACTCGTATTGGTGGCCAATCGTATGACCCTTACTTCGTAAGTGCACCCATGTGATATCACGGCCGTAACCGGATATTCGCACGTACCCTTATTCGGTATTCTCGAAAACTCGCCGTTTATACACCCTCTCGATGGCGACCAAGAGCAATTTAGAGCTTTTACAAGAGTTGTTTTTACGACCGAGCGAGTGGCATTATTGGAGAGTGTGTCGTTCGATTAACCGCCATTTATTATCACGCGAGCAAATTACATATATATTGAGGGTTGTTATCATACTTGATTTTCCGTTGTTACTGGCAATAACAAATGATAATATTTTGGCAATGGTACATTGTATGGTATATGAATGATAAACGTAAAATCATATCGCTCAAGAGCCATTGAACGACATCAAATTCGGAGTCGCATTAAATGCTTATGTCCTATAATCATAAATTTGAACAACAATTGGCTTCATTCATTTATTGAATGATCGAATTGGGCGATGAATCATTTGTAACGTATAATTACGAGATTAATAAAATATGCTCTAACTTTAGCGTATTCATATTGGAAATTAATATAATATTTAATTTTATTATCAAAGGAATATGAAACTTGTGTTTTATAGTAAAAGTGCTACCTGAAAAGGCATTTGGCCGGATGACGAAACGAAATAATTATATCGGTTAACGCCCGTTTTAATTAGAGCAGGGACAACGTTCGCAGAAGACGTCAGCAAATTCGCACAGTCTACAAGCGAGAACTTTTTTGAACACGCCTCCACGACCGTTTCTGCCGATTTTACGTTACGCCAAATAAAAATTTCCAGTCGAGGTAATGGTGTGTGCGGCTCATTCTTTCTCAATTAATTCTGAAAACTTATCTCGACCACGTTCCATCAGAGATTCGAGTAATTAAATCAGTATCGTCGCTAATTGCGTTTTGAGTATAAAAAGAAACCAATTATGTGGCCAAATGTAAAAATGATTAATTTAATATTATATTTGCACACGATTCTATATCATGATTATTTTAATTCTCAATTATTTTAAAGCACGATTCATATCATGATTATTTTAGCTCACGATATATGTATGTGCTTTTTAGATAATTTTTTTCGACACGGATGTATCTGATATTATAATATTTCATATGTATATTATAATTGCGTGAATTTTCTTTGACCTAATTTTCTGTGCTCCTGCACAAATGGATCTATAACATTTAAACGCAAATGTATCATATAAACTCTTTCAATAAACTAACTGACTCAAAGAAGTAATATTGAGCAGCCGTACTATCTGCTATTTCAGATACAAGATTGGTTAGTTAGGTGGTGAAATTAAATAGCAATCCGGATTTAACTTGAAACTTACGTAATTACGACGTCTCAATGTGCTTTTACATCAAAGGAGAAGCACGAGAAACTTTGATAAAAAATTAATTAAAAGAGAGCGCGAAGATATTGCGAATTACCGAAAGATCAAAAGCTCGATTTGCAGCTTCGATAGCGAACGTGATTTTATAATTTATTGAAAGTCGATATAATTACCTGCTAATAACGCTAACACACATTTAGTCATTATCACTACTGATGATCAAATTTATAATCTCAAGTAAACGGGATGAGCTGTTGGCCTGAATGCGAATAATATTGATGGCGTTTATGTAACATTTCAACAGTATCTAACCAACGAGCGAATAATATTCTCAGTGGTAAACCGATTATAAAAATTTATTTTAAATCATATATGCGCGCTCACACACACATATGTACACAGTGGATTTAATTTAATTATATCTTAATGATCCAAAATCACAATTGAATTATGAAATCACATTGCGCATTTATTTTTGTTACATATTCAGAGGCATATTTATTTCATGTAAAAAAGTATTTTACGTTTTTCTATTTCTAATTTCTCAGATAAAAAATATATTATTTCAATCTTTCTCGGAATAATTAATTTAAATCAGTTATCTTGATTTTTGCATTGATAACTTTTTAAATTATTAATAATTAAATTAATAATTAGAATTATTAATAATTATTAATAATAATTCTTTTAATTATTAAATATGTATATCCGTTGCGATATTTAATAAGTAAAATTTTATTGTACAAAAAATTGAACAAAGCAATAATATAAATATAACTTTGCTTAATCCATATTATGTAAAATAGATTTTGTAACCTCTTACACACACATATATGCACGCACACAAATTTTATAAATACTTTTAAATTTTGAATAATGAACGACAAACTAAGCGAGAGGGGGTAAATTCGGTTATCTTACATAAATATACCTATATATGTATATTCTACGTTAAGTTACTTCTACTAAAAAATCCGCTTCTCGCGGTGTACGATTTGTAGCAACACAATATACATTAGTTAACTTTGGGACATGGAAGTCCGACATTCCGCGATTATCGTCGGACAAATCACCAATGCTTTCCGGAGTCCCAGGCGCATTTTGTCCGTCACGTTCAGAAGAATCGAAATTCGCGCTCCATCATTCTTGTCTTTTTCCCGGGATATTTTCTCGCTGCGAACTTCCTCTCCTTTTTTTTTTTTTTTGTTACCTCCTCTCTCTCGAGAAAAGCCATCGTCGTGACGTGCCGCCGCGGAAATTGAACAGTTCGAACGAGCGGCGTCGTGCTGGTGTCATCGAAAAAACATCATGCGAGATTGGAAAGGCATTTTTGAGTTCAACTTTTTTTTGGAAACCACTGGTCAATTCGATCACGATAGAAAAAATATGCTAGATTGTGTCATAACAAGTTTCGATTGTTTTTTGTTTTTTTCGTGAATAAGCGTTTTTTTTTTAAATCGATTAATGTGTTAATCTATTATCGAACAATTAAATTATTTTAATCGAAAAATTAGATATACTTCAAACACACGACATATAAAAATTATATAAATATATATTTGTCAAAAAATCGGTACATATCAATAAATTATCAATCAACAATAAGTAATCGCTTTTGTAGAGATTTATTTCTGTGATTATATTGGATAACATAATTATTTTCATTAGTAAATAAGAGCGAAATTATCCAACGATATTTTTTAATCGATCATATACTAAATATTCGTTAATATATAGTATATTTGTTGATCAATTGGAACGCGCCAAAAATTTAATCAACCTAAATACTTGACTTGATATATTAAATTTTGATATATTTTAAATCAAAGTATATATAACGTAAATAAAAACCTGTAGTACAACAAACTCAATTAATTTGAAATTTGATTGCAAGATTTAGTTTCAAGAATTGATTGCAAAAGTTATTTTTGTAAACGTTTATGCGACAAAAAAAAATTATTGCTGATTTAAAGTAAACGTGTGCTAAAAGAAAAGAATGAGTCTTACAGTTTGTATAACATTAGAACATGAATGCGCATTGATCGATTGGAACTGCGGGCGGCATCGCGTTTCAATTTTTGCCGAAACGAAACCTCAGCGTCGGTTACAACTTGGGAAAGCCATCGGTTACAGCCTGCTGTTTCCGACGTAAAGTACTTTTCGACATGTATGCGATTCAGCGACCTGCAACTTTGAAATGGCTACGAGCGCAGCAACCATCTCCGTGTGTGATTCTGCAACCTTCAGCGTTGCATTGTACGACACACGCGTTATGTGACGTATGTCACAATCTGCTGATTTCATCGCGATCTGCTTACCTTCATCCGACAAAAATATATTTATCTTATATTGCTTTATCGCATTCCCTTCATTATTCATTTGATGCGTTTCAGTCGTAATAATAATCTTGAAAATTTTAAAAGATCCTAATTAGAGACGTAAAAAAATATGTTTTTTTCTAATAGAAAAAAAGTGTAAAAAAACGTATTTTTTTTCATCGGAAAAAAAACAAATTTTATTTTAATAAAAGAAACTAAATTTCTTATATTTTCAATTCATTTTTTCTTTCAACAGTAATTTTAATGGATTAATGAGATTTTTGCGGCAAATTACATCAAACTCGACATGATTCGGATAATTTTCAATTAGATGCGCAGAGAGAAAAGTTTTACTGGATTTAATAAATTTTGTTGAAACCAAAGAGATATAATGCTTGGAATAGACCAATCATACTAATATTTGAAATAACAAATACAATTGTTTGATTTTTAGATAACATATTTATTTATTTCAGATAAAATATTTTTTGAATGAATTTCACTTTTTCTTTAACTTAAACAATTATATTATTCTTTCAAAGAATTTTATTGTTTTCTTTAAATAATATTCTTGTTTTATTTAAAAGATTCATTATGTTGCTTTGAACAATTTAAATAAAGCTTAGAACAAGTTAGATAAAGTTAAATTCCATCTTTCTAATCAAATTTTCGCGGCATGTTAGAGCCATAGCATGTAGAAAAGCTTAACTTCACTTATTCGGACAATTTCTCTCCGAGTAAGTGAATATTGGACATTTATCTGTCCGATTTTCCAAAAATCACTTCATTACCTGAATTCTATTCTATAGAGATCGTATCACAAATGAAATTGATAGAAATAGTTGTTAAATGTTATTAGCCGTATTTTGCTTTATACATATATGTTTATGACAGAAACTTGAATACGAGTATAGCGAATAGCGCGTCGCATAGCGGTAAGCGAATAAACTATACTATTTCAAATAATAGTTATTTCTCCGTCAAAGAATATAATTTAATGCAATATATTTAGTGTAACGAAACAAATATTATTTGGTTGAAAAACATTATTCCAAATAATAGTTATTTTTCCGTCAAACAATATGGTTTAATACAACAAAACTATTAAATTTTTATTCAATAAAATAATGTTTCGTATAAAACTATGTTTTTGTAACAAAACAAATATAAGTCAAACAAATAGATATATTAAATCCAAAGAAACCTTTTTCTCTGTGTGTATAACTATATTATATAGCCAATTCGAATGCAAGTTACATTTAAAATAATAATGATTAATTCAAATTTATCATCTAAAAAGTTAAAAATAATGAAAAATCAATTTGCAATAATCAAAATATAAAGATATTAAATATTTGAAAAAAAAATTATGAAAAAAACGAGGCTTGCTTTTTAATAAAAAAAAACTGTTTTTTTATAAAAAAAGAACGTTTTGTTTTTTTCTATTTATATCTCTAATCCTAATACATTACAGAAATTAATAATTTTCAATGTACGCGATATGTTCGACCATAATTATGATGCGTTGAAGAATTGCGAGAACAATATCGCGTTCAAACGCACAATAAATATCCAGTAATATCGTCTCCCCTGTATCCTCCCCCTTTTATTATGTATGTAATTTTTAAAATGCCTTTCTAAGAATAATACAAAGTCCCGCAGAACGATGAGAGAAATGTAATGTACTAATGTAATGTATGCTTGAAGCAATGCATTAACGCTCTCTCATAATATGTAGCCTCTGATTGAAGTCTCAATTTCAGATTATAAATGCCATGAGAAATCTCCGTGCGATACGCAGATATAAATTCAAAAAAATCATAATTATTTTATTGGCAATTATTTTAGAATACATATTCATTTATCCATTTAAGGATGTATGTGTTATATGTCAAAACATTGACAAAAGCATGAAAATGGTAGACTTCTATTATTTCTTATGAGTATCTGTGCAAAACCTGAGCACAATTTTCTTAACGATTTGGAAATTATTTAAATTTAAAGTTATTATTGATTCTTATGGAAAATTGCATATTATAGCATTTATTGACAAATTTGACCAGAAAAAAACATCAACAAAATAAAAATTTTTACATATATTAAAAAAACTCTAATAAATATTTGTGCAAAACTTGATTCAGATCCATTTACTCGTTTAAAAGTTATTTACTAAAAATTGTAGAAAAATATTATCCCTCTCTTTCTCTTTCTGCAAATTACTCGTTTTTTTTTGTTTCTTGCAGTTGATTTCAGGGGGTATTCACGATCAAAAGTTTTTGTCATAAATTAGGAAAAATATTAATTACAACAATTTTCTTTAAAAATCATATTGTTTTGTAATACTTTAATTCTTTCTATAATTTGGATTTATTTGATTTTTTAAACAGTATAAACGTAAGAAATATATATTCTTTTTTTAAATTTTGATAGTTTTTTGCTACTATTGTACAGCCAAAACATCCTTAAATCTAAAGTAGATTCTTAAGGTTTTTCGTCTTTTGTTTATTATAACGATAAATTATGCGAACCATAAATTGTAGGATTAAATTAAAATATCTCAATCCAATATATTAATAATCCTATGTAACAAAATTTAAATGAAAATTTGGATCACATTAATTGCGATCAAAGATCGCACCATGCCATGATATTTTATGTTTCTTGTTTGTTGACGGAAATAGCTTGAAAAGTGAATCGACGAGACTGTCTCTTATCGGCCGACACTCTTTCGCGTGACACAACGCCAGTTTATCATAACGGCCACTTTGACTCCGTTAATCGCGAATTCTACGGCATGCCGAAATCGCGTCGTCAAACACGGCGGAAATGCGTTCGTCAGAGCGCGTTCGTACGGTAACACGATTTTACGACGTTGCACGTCGTCGGCGCGTAATTGAAAATCCATCCCGGAGCGTTTTCGGCGATCTCGGTTATGTTGTACGTCAAAAACTTTATCGTACCGCGCGGCGAGACAAACGCGTACGCAGATGAAGAGAAAATAATAGAGCGCAACGTACCGAATGCGAAAAAGTGGAAAGAGAGAGAGAGAGAGAGAGAGACGGCAAAGTGAGAAAGGGAAACATGGGAGAAAAAGGCGGATGGAGGAAGGATGTATCTCCCTCGTGCCCTGTGGGCGTCGGATTTTCTGGGTCGACAGCTGTCAATTGAGAGCAGTGTCTACTGAAGACTACTCGTTAACGTATCGCGCTGCACCACTCTATGCACTAAGCGCAGTCTGTGTGTATTTTTTTCCACGCGTTTTTATTTTTTTTTCCTCTTTCTTTCTTTCTTTTTTTTTTTTTTTTTTTTTTTTTTTTTTTTTACAAAATTCCCTCGCTGCTGATATTCCGCGGTGTAAAATCGAGTAATTTTCTTACAAACGCGGGAATTCCCGGATTTTCCACTCGTGCCTCGCTATTTCCACATGATGGCTCTCCCGGCTGCCTTCGATGATCGAGTTCCTATCAACGATTCGCAACCGCTTACGCAAGCACGGTATTTTGAGGTTGTCGATTAAGTGAGCGTGCACTTTCTATCGGAATTAAATTCGCAATGTACAAAGGTCGGATTGCTTTGCGGCTTGGTAAATACGAATCGTTTGAGAATTTATCGTGAGTAATGAAGAAGCGACTGAAAAATCTGGTCGTGATGCGATAGCATCACTCGTTCCTGCTATCGTAGATTGATCGTGCAAAATAGATAGAGTGGCCGGAAAAGAGTACCGAGAACGAGAACACTGTAAGATAAACCAAAGTTGCCAAGTGCATTCGTTGGGACAAAGGGTGAAAGTTAGTCGCGAAAAGGGCCCCGCATCCACGCTCAATGTTTGCCGAGCCGAATACAAATACCCGCGACCGCCGACATTTGATTCTGAACGTAGGACGCGCGTTTCAAAGAGAGATCGGAGATTTTATTTTTGCCACGGATGTTTGTGAAAATGACAGAAGAATCGCGACTCGGTGACTATTCGCGAAGCGACCTCAAACGAATTCAGAATCTACGTGGGACGGAAAAAAGCGCAAGTCCCACGAAAATGAATTAATTCCCCGCGCAAATTGAAAACTATTTTCAGCAAGTGTCCGTCTTTTGTGACACCTTTATAAAACTGACGGCGGAAGCTGCGAGCCGTGTAACGTGTCGGGTGGTCGAGCACGTAGACAAAGCGCATTGAGAGCAAAAGCAAATTTTCGCATGGCTTCATGTTGTGACATATGTTGCTACTATATCGATGTCAACGCAAGTCGGCGTCAAAATTGAATGCCGCGATATCATGACTGTTGAAAATTGCTACGACACACTCGGAGCCGACTCGGAAGATCGATTCATGCGCGTTTTTCGATGCATGGCAATAAATGATAATTCTCTATAACTCAACTTGAATTCATATATGAAATCTCTTTTACAGGTCTACTCAAATATCGTAGAAAAATTCCCTAATCTTCCAGGTATTTTTGTTCAAAGTTTCAGGTAAAGAGAATATTTTAAAGATTTTTTTTGGTGCAATTTCCTAAAAGTTTTTTTATTGTACGCATTTTCTAATGCTTTTTACGAAAAACAAAAACACAAAGACGCTTAAAAATGTTTTAATTGTACAATAGTAGCAAAAAACTGTCAAAATAAAAAAAAAAACATCTTCTTCACGTTTATATTGTTTGAAGAATTAAATAAATAAATCCGGATTATAAAAAAAATTAAAATATTACAAATAATATGGTTTTTAACGTCTTCGTAAACGAAAGTAGTTGTAATTAATGTTTTTCCTAATTTATGACAAAAACTTTTGATCGTGAATACTTCTTGAAATCAATTGCAAGAAACAAAAAAAAACGAGTAATTTGCAGAGAGAGAGAGAGAGAAAGAATATTTTTCTACAATTTTTAGTGAATAACTTTTAAACGAGTAAGTGGATCTAAATCAAATTTTGCACAAATATTTATTAGACTTATTTTAATATATGCGAAAATTTTTTTCCATTAACGATGTTTTTTCCTTGTCAAATTTGTCAATAAATGCTACAATATACGATTTTCCATAAGAATCAATACTAACTTTAAACTTAAATAATTTCCAAACCAATAATTTTAAGAGAATTGTGCTCAGGTGTTGCACAGATACTCAGAAGAAATAGTAGAACAATCTACAAATGTTTCATGCTTTTGTCAATGTTTTGACATATGACATATACATTCTCAAGTGTCAAATGCTAAATTTATAAATGTACTAGAAAAAGTTGAATAGCTTTCTAAGATAATAATTTTTAACTTGCATAACATTTTCTTTATCATTAAAAATTAAAATAAAATATATGTACTTTATATTCAATATTTTGTTAAGACCTTGAACATATAAACAGAGATAGAAATATATTTATAATCTATTTTAAACACATAATTCACAACTTGGCTTATTGGCGGATTGCGAACTTACAGTATAAGAGCAAAATTATTAACGAGAGAATTTTTTTGGAAATTTTCTGAGTCCTAATAAAATTCCATGAGAATTTTTTGATTTCTCCAGATACAAAAAAATTTCTTCAGAGTTCTAGGTTTTTCATGCTTTTCCAGGGACCAAACACTTGTTTTAACTTATCATTTAACTTTCAATGACAATGATAACAAAAATTTGCATGCAATTTAGTTACAGAAATATTTTACAATAAAAGGGGGAGAAGATTCGTGCAAAGTTTGACGAATGTAGATGACAAAACTTTATTCTTTGGGAAATTTTTTCCTATTTTTAAATCTAGGCAGAATATCTAGATTGTGTGATACAATTCCAATATCTGCACATTCTTTTACACAATTTAGTTAGTAAAACATTTTTGATATTTCGAGCCCTGTGCACAGTGAATTCAGGGCTGTTGCGAGTCCTATTACTACGTGTAATGTTGCATGTGTCCTTTAAACGCGAAAGAACGGTGTTTTCGAAAAAGAGGTGTTCACTTTGCAATGAAACTCGGTCGCCGCCACAATTATTTAACTGGACAGGAAAAAAATTTATTCGTCAGGCGCAAGTTCACTGGAACAAGCAATATTTTTGTTTCGCGCCAACGGCGTTTTGTCTCTAGGATCAATTAATGGCTTCAATATCCACGTCAGTATTTTACAATTCTGCTCAGAGCTATAGGAATAATTTTTTTCAATCATATGGTGTAAAGTTTATTACAGGTTGGAAGAGAAAACGGCGGAAGAAATGAAATACGAAGGTGGAGGAAGGGTGGAAGGAGGGGAAAGAACTATTTCGCGTATAAACTTTATCACCTGATATTGACCTTCCATTTTTCTCGAGAGAAAATTCGTGCAGTCTGACAGTTCGTAATTTTACTATCCAATAGGGACAAGAGCGTATGAGTATGATCGGTACACTAACAGCTTTACAATTTTTCTCTTCTGCTGCTAAAATTTTAACTAAAATACACTTTTTACATAGAAATAATAGTGTTCGAGCTAATTCAAACGTTACTTGATATTTCCCTCTTTGTTTTGCCAAGTTGAGTATATGACAAATATATTCGTTATTGCAAATAGGTCAATATTGGCCCTGTGAACAATTTTTGTGCGTATGCGCTTGAAAAAATGAACGAAAAGCGTCATCGATGAAAATTGCATTTTTTGCACGCAACCGATCGTGCACTCGCGCGATCACGAGGTGTAATAAAAGAAAAACGTCAATCAGAGAAACGAAAGAGTAACCGGGCCGACAGCCGACACAATCGCACATATGACGGTAAAAAATCGTTGTCGTTTCTGGTACATGGCGTACCGCGCGAATCGATAAAGCTATCCGATGGAACTACGTAAAACCCATTGTAGTCCGCAGAGTGGAAGGAGATCGATGATTGAAAGGTGTCATGAAACAGAACGAAACGCTGAATAGCGCGCTGAAAAATATTTAGGGGTTGACATTAAAGAGGAATCGTTGTTTTGTTTTTTTTTGCGAGAGTATATCCGCTGTGCATCTCGACGTCGCTCGTAAATTCGACACCCGTTGTGTGCATTAGACGCGAGTCGGAAGGCATCAAGAGAGCGACGCATGACAATGTCATCCTGGTTGGAGATAAGATTAATGCTTCGCCAACTAATGCAGAAGATGATTTTTATTATTTTTAGTAGCAACTTGGAAACGTATAATAGTGTCTGCACGTAACGAATGATCAAGATAAATGCAATCTCTAAACTACAATGCCAGAAAAATTTTGGGTTATGAGTTAATGGGTCTTTACTTATATTGAAAACTTGTCTTTCAATCCGTGACGTGAAAAATTTGTGCTGCGCACAAAATTATATGTGTCTGAGATGCGTTATATTCTTTCTGTTTTATATAAACGTATGTATATCGGATTTAGAAAACTAATTTTTCAATAAATAAAAGAAGTGTTCTTACGATGTTTGGCTGACAAATATGAAACAGAAGAAAATTGACTAATTTTCTAAAAATCAAGATACGCAGGTTGTTATCATAGATTATAGCGATCGCGATTTTTTATTATCATAGTTAGCAATTATTTCTCAAAATAAGCAGCATCGTGTTCGATAAATTTTCATATCTGGATCGCATTCAATGGATAGACAGGTGACACGTGCACGAAATGCTTGCTACTGCCGCACGGTTGCTTGAATGAAACGAAAATTGCTCCCGAGATAATTAAATCGGGGTTTGCCAATAAGGAAAGGAGGAGAATGATAATTCAGGATTAATGCAAAGTGAAATGCGGTCGCCGATAATCGAATATCGGATATCGGAAGGTGACCATTCGACACGTCGATTTCGAGGAATCGCGGTGGAGAAGGTAAGAGGCATCGGGTTAGTTATGCACGAGAATAATCCAGAAAACAGGAGCGGCACGGTGGAAGAGACGGCGACTAAGGAATAACGAAATAAAAGATTCGATGGTACGTGAGCGCGCGCTTTACAGCGTACAGAACAGGCTTTATGTGCCCTCCGTACCGCCGATCTCACTGATTCTTTCAGCACTGTGACGTGTTTGGCATTTCCCCGTGACGGCTTTAAGCTTCGCACGCGCGTCCGTATCCTTCTCATTCGACCCGTTTCTTCTGCCGCTGCACTACTTTTTGCTGTTTCTCGCAAGCGCAAGGGGATAAACCCCGAAGTGAAAAGAAGCGCAATGTGACTCCGCACGTCGATTCAATATTGCCAGAATTTTTTGTCACAGATGAGACAAAAGGATAAAATAAAAAGAATAAAAATAAAAAGGGATACAATATTTACCTTCAAACAGTTTATGAGAATAATGAGTTCAGAGGCATTTCATCAGATCATATCGTAATTGTGAGATTACGGCATCCCGAACTTCAAAATAAAAATTTCTCAAATCAACACGTTCAATAAAAATGTTATTTTTTAACTAGAACTGTTTTTAAAAATGGAAAAAAAAATCAAACTCGATTTTTTATTAAGTATGAGCATATTTCAAGTGAAGAATTATTGAAAATAATTATGTAAATAATTTTATTCAAATAAAATATTTACAAAATTTTATTTTTTTTTTTGTAGATTATAATGTGCAATACATAGAAAAAATTTATTTATTTTGTGATAATGTTAAAATGTAATAATTGAAATTAATAATTAAAAGAATAATTTTAAAAAAGAATTATATCTCAAAAATGTGCTTTGTCTTTCCAATTATCGATTATCAAAGTGTTATTTCATTACACACCTTTCAATTATCGGAAATGTAACATATTATCTGAAGTTTCTGAAATTGCATTGATTCCAAATATTATTTTTTATATTAGTTTAAATATTGTTTGAAATGTTATGTAGTAAGAAAAATAATTGGAAAAATGATAAAATTTTTATTTCAGAACATTAATTGTTTTATGTAATATTAATTGACTTAAATATAATATGATTTAATAAAACACTATCAGATTTAAGAAATGTCAATTATCAAAAAAAAAAAAAAAAAATCATTTGACAAATTCTATTTCGTAAAGTTAATTAAATATTTCAAATATTATTTTAATTAACACAAATGAATTATTATTTTATATTAAGCTTTTACACCATTCAAAGTAGAAGAAATGGCTTACTTATATTTTAATATTTAAATTTTCTATTTTGAATACAATTCTCTCTATGACGATTTTATATATCAAGAAACAAGCAAATATTTATTTTCGTTCCATGTACAAAGCAGCTATTTTTACTCTTAAGGAAATAAATGGCGTAAGGAGAAAAGCGCAGTACTTAGGGCGCAAAAAACAAAGTTTATTAATTAATGTTAATAGAAAAAACTATGAATTGCGTACGTTTCGACCCTTTTTTTGGGTCATCTTCAGCGCTATTTACCGGTCATGAAATTAATTAAAACATGATAATTTATAGTTTTTTCTATTAACATTAATTAATATACTTTGTTTTTTGCGCCCTAAATACTGCGCTTTGCTCCTTACGCCGTTTATTTCCTTATTTTTAATTTTAATTAGTGGAACATTCCCTTTCTTAGAAATTTTTTAATTTTTATTCTAACTTGAATGTTTTAGAAAATCTATATTGAATTTGTTTGCTGTAAATAAGCACTTAATATTTATTTGCTGTAAATACTGCACTTGCATTATAGAAGATCAGTGTTATTCGGCCGTACTTAATCAGCGATTACATCATTACCTCGATGAGAATCCAAGTGGTTCAAGATACTTGTTTCAACATACGTAACGATATTAAGTCATTAGCGGCGATTGGATAACTGATAATCGCAATCATTCTTTGTTAAATGTAGCGCGAAATTGTAGCTATGAGAAAACAAGCTCGCATGTCGCGATGCTATGTGAATAAAGGCGAAGAGAGTAGCTATTCTCTCCTGTCCATTGAATATTCCTATTGAAACTTTCCGGCGGAATCGCAAAACTTCTGGCCTTATCGCTACATTCGAGACGACTGTCGCGCGTCAGACTGGTGTGTATCGTTGTACAAACGGCAAGCGACGTGAAAATTAGATACGATTCAGTCCCGGTAAAGCGCTCCTTTTGTATGTCGTGTATTGTCATAATGGCACGTCGATTCGCGCATGTTCCTACATATATGTATGTGCAAAGCGGAACAAGATATCTGTCTTGTCACCGTATTATGTCTCATTCATGATACAAAAATAGACCTTAAGGATGTTTTGACTACAATAGTAGCAAAAAAATAAAATTAAAAAAAAAACATTTTTACATTCATACTGTTTGAAGAATCAAATAAATAAATTCGGATCATAAAAAGAATTAAAGTACCACAAAATAATATGATTTTTAACGTCTTCGTAAGAGAAAATAATTGTAATTAATATTTTTCCTAATTTATGACAAAAACTTTGGATTGTGAATATCTCCTGAAATTAACTGCAAAAAACAAAAAAAACGATTAATTTGCAGAAAGAGAGAGAGAAAGAGAGATAATATTTTTCTACAATTTTTAATAAATAACTTTTAAACGAGTAAGTGGATCTAAATCAAGTTCTGCACAAATAATTATTAGATTATTAGTAATATATGTGAAAATTTTTATTTTGTAAATAGCGCTGAAGATGACCCAAAAAAAGGGTCGAAACGTACGCAATTCATAGTTTTTTCTATTAACATTAATTAATATACTTTGTTTTTTGCGCCCTAAATACTGCGCTTTGCTCCTTACGCCGTTTATTTCCTTATTTTTAATTTTAATTAGTGGAACATTCCCTTTCTTAGAAATTTTTTAATTTTTATTTTAACTTGAATGTTTTAGAAAATCGATATTGAATTTGTTTGCTGTAAATAAGCATTTAATATTTATTTGCTGTAAATACTGCATTTGCATTATAGAAGATCAGTGTTATTCGGCCGTACTTAATCAGCGATTACATCATTACCTCGATGAGAATCCAAGTGGTTCAAGATACTTGTTTCAACATACGTAACGATATTAAGTCATTAGCGGCGATTGGATAACTGATAATCGCAATCATTCTTTGTTAAATGTAGCGCGAAATTGTAGCTATGAGAAAACAAGCTCGCATGTCGCGATGCTATGTGAATAAAGGCGAAGAGAGTAGCTATTCTCTCCTGTCCATTGAATATTCCTATTGAAACTTTCCGGCGGAATCGCAAAACTTCTGGCCTTATCGCTACATTCGAGACGACTGTCGCGCGTCAGACTGGTGTGTATCGTTGTACAAACGGCAAGCGACGTGAAAATTAGATACGATTCAGTCCCGGTAAAGCGCTCCTTTTGTATGTCGTGTATTGTCATAATGGCACGTCGATTCGCGCATGTTCCTACATATATGTATGTGCAAAGCGGAACAAGATATCTGTCTTGTCACCGTATTATGTCTCATTCATGATACAAAAATAGACCTTAAGGATGTTTTGACTACAATAGTAGCAAAAAAATAAAATTAAAAAAAAAACATTTTTACATTCATACTGTTTGAAGAATCAAATAAATAAATTCGGATCATAAAAAGAATTAAAGTACCACAAAATAATATGATTTTTAACGTCTTCGTAAGAGAAAATAATTGTAATTAATATTTTTCCTAATTTATGACAAAAACTTTGGATTGTGAATATCTCCTGAAATTAACTGCAAAAAACAAAAAAAACGATTAATTTGCAGAAAGAGAGAGAGAAAGAGAGATAATATTTTTCTACAATTTTTAATAAATAACTTTTAAACGAGTAAGTGGATCTAAATCAAGTTCTGCACAAATAATTATTAGAGTTTTCTTAATATATGTGAAAATTTTTATTTTGTTGGCAATGTTTTTTCCTTGTCAAATTTGTTAATAAGTGCTACAGTACGCAATTTTCCATAAGGATCAATACTAATTTTAAACTTAAATAATTTCCAAATCGTTAAGAGAATTTTGCTCAGGTTTTGCACAGATACTCAAAAGAAATAGTAGAACAGTCTACGAAATTTTCATGCTTTTGGTAATATTTTAACATATGACACATACATCCTTAAATTTTTTCCAAGTCTTTCTCCACACTTTTACTTGAGAACGGAAATTACAACTGAAAAGTAAATTCCGGATTCTCTAAACGTATTTGAATATATGAATATTTTTACCAATATAATTCCAAATATGGTCGTACTTGGAAAATATCTGATCGAGAACAATATAAATCGAGAACGTATAAAAAGAGCCGGCTACATTCTCGATATGCTATTTCGAAAGGAGCTTAAACGATTCGAGAAGATAAAAAGTCAACAGTTCCTTCAATTTAGAGAACATTGTCCAAATTGGGGATATATGAATGCATAGAAAATATCCTCACAATAAAGCAATTAAAGTTGGAAAACATAACATTGACGCAGTGAATTTCCGCGAACTGTGCTCGTCCGGTTCGCTATCGTCGTATTTACTCTATCAAGTTTCGCGGCACATCCGCGTTAACTGCATTTTAGTCAACTTCATAGACCTCGAGTACTTGGTCCACTTCGCTTTAAACCCTTCACACGCCTGTTCGCCTGTCGAGTGAGCAGTGAGTTGTGTCAACGCGTTAATCGAATCTTTAGCGAAGCTTGATTTCGAATGGAACTAAGTGTGCCGCAGAAAACAAACGTTTGTACTCCGATATTATTCATTATCCTTTCGAGATATGCATCAACATCCACTATTTCGTGTCCTTTATTTTGAAGATATCTTTTAAGATACTGCGGCGTTCTTTTATTTATTTATTTTAAAACCGTAAAAACGCGCTTAATTAATACATTAAAAATATCACGTATAAAAACAATTCTTGTACAATTTTATAATAAAAATAATTAAACTTGTTCATTGCAATATTGCATATGAAATGTCTTGCTAGACTTATATTAATCCGATAATACGTATCATAAAAAATGTGGTTTATAATACTACATTATTTTTAGTGACTTGCTAGTTACTAGTTAGTTACTTGTTAGTTACTTATGTTTTAGTGACTTTTTAATTATTTGTAATTATAACGTAAAACTAAAAGTGTGACTGTATCACTCGATTACAAGGTACGCATTATCCTTCACGATAGTGAACACATGCTTTACAAGCGTTTATGGCAAAAGTTTTCCTGCAATGTGCGATTGGTACTACTCTCTCTTAGCACGTGTTATTTCGTGTATACACACAGACACTATTCTAAACTACACCGGACTAGTTTCTATCCGCACCAAGCGGCTCATCGTGCCGTCTGTTGGCGACGTGTAATTCGGTTTTATGGCAACAATTAAAATTCCTACTGAAACGTGATTCCCCCGTTGGGAGTTCAGTTCGCCCTTCCTTTCCACCCCACCTTCGAATAGCAATCCCTGGAATACAATGCGATGTGGGGATACGCCTGTTATATCCCTATTAACATTCACTACGCATCTGCTTAATCAAATTTCCAAGTGAACCGCGCTACATTGCAACATGAGGTTTACCTCGAAACTGGTCATCCATAGTTATAGTGCACGACGCACGCAGAATGCGTCTTATTGCGTGTCATTTGGTGCGCGCGCATTATAATCATATTTCGATCGCTTTCATTATTACACGCGATATCTCTCGCTTAACTAAATTCATACATGTTAGGAAGAGGGAGAGGGGGGGGGGGGGAGGAAGAGAGAGCATATG
>NW_021853477.1:386539-398817 GCF_003651465.1 Formica exsecta
GGGGGGAGAGAGAGAGAGAGATATGGCCGGAAGAGAGAGACAGTGCATCGCTAACTGCAGACTGCATATCTAGCTTCTAATTATTATGTACATAATTTTGTGATATACTGTGATATTATACGAAAAGAATAGTTTGACCAAAACAATATATTTTACCCTTCCTCTTCCCTTTCCTTTCTGTATTGATGATAAAAAATTGTCGCAGAAAAATATCCTCAGTAAAATAAAAAAATAAAAATGAGACAGATGTACCGATAGAATAACATTTTTCTGCCAGACGTTCGAGTTTAATTCTATCAATCTGTGGTTGTAAATGGAATTATGTATTTTTAATTGTTCCAATCTCATTTGGCATTTGTCTCATGATGAATGCGAGGTCATCTCAACGTTTCAATGTTTTATTCCATTTAATTCGAATAATGTCTGCTTCATTAAATTTATTATAATTAATTTCATTATAATTAAATAATAGTTGTATAATAAGCTTATCAAAAAATAAAAATTTTTGGGAGGAAGCGCGAAGAAAAATCGGCGGAGGAATTAATTTTCTCGCGTTGCATTGCGTCCTTTGAACTGTACAACTTTCTACAAGCAGCATTTTTTTCCCGCAATCGGACAGAAAACTGTTCCAGTTTCAATCAGCGTCTAACGAAAAAATATAATATATACGCATTTGAGTAAAGTTCTGCACAAAAACAATTTATATTTTATTTATCTAATATACATATATACGTTTCTAATTAATTTTATAATTAGTCTGTTTTTTGTGTATTTAATATGCGTATTTCATCAAGGCATTCTTTTCTTAAAATATTTATATAGCAAAAGGAAGAGAAAGATATAAAGTTACATTTTATGATTGATTAAATTATTTCATCTTACATAACGACAATGTTTTTTATATCTTTTTATATTTTTATATCAATCGTCGTTGTAAGTTTATTAATTTGATTTTAGTGGAACTCTTCTGGATTGTATATGGGCTAATGCTTTGTACATCTCTATATCATTTATTGTGATCAATCAGTAATTAGAATCAGTATAACAGTCTAATATCATTACTTTTGATATTATTAATACAATTGAGAAAAAATAATTAATAAAATTATTAACCAAGTTTTTTCATCAAATTGTTTCATTGAATTAAAGATGTCATGAATTATTTACAGTGGTAAAACAAAACAGAGTAAGACACAGAATAATGCAGAATTTCGATAAAAAATATTATGGATCACCACGTTTTTCTATTACAATTTCATATTTTACAATTTTATTCTGTTAAATGTTTTTCTCGGGAATTTTTTCCAAATGTAACAAGAAACTATCTTAATATTTGCCATTTCAGCATCGTTTGCGCAAGCGAATCAGTCTCATTAATTTTGCGCCGACGCCGCAGTCGCGGGGTGACCAACGCAATTGTGTCCGATTGTCAATCAAAATTTCATCGCATAATGGTCATTGCGGACACGATGGACATTCCGATCAGTTCGTGTTTATCGAAAAAAAAAAAAAAAAACCGTTCAACAATTACAGCGTAATTTGGCCAATTTAATAAGTACGCGGTGTCACAACAATTCGCTCGAGTTAAAGCACTTAAGGTGCTCGCGACGATCACAAAGGCGGTCCTCAAACGGCCTCATTAACTTCACTCTAACTATATCCTACGATTTCGACTGGCGATGAAGTCGTTTATTTTATCTCGATGAAGTTTTAATCTCGGTAGATGAGTTTCAGCTCTCGCGTGTCGATATTCACGAGAGGAAAAGAAGGAATGGGAGAGGGAGGGGAGGGAGAGAGAGAGAGAGAGAGAGAGAGAGAGAATGAAAGAGAGAGAGAGAGACAGACAGACAGAGACATAGATCGAGAGAGAAGGAAAAGTTTAGCCACGTGCATTAAGAACTCTTGCTATTAACGATGTCCCTCTCCCCCCCCCCTTTTTTTAGATCTAACCTTCAGACAAGACACAACTCTTGTGCGACTCCTTAAAAGCGTCGTTACGTTCTTACTTATAGACAGACTTGTTCGCGTACAACTATCTCGTAATATCGCCAGCCATTACGTTAAATCGACACTTGCGAAGGGAAACTCTTTCGCGAAAGTTTACTGTCTGGAATTTACAATCTTTCCCTCATATCGTATGGAACAGAGAATTAAACCAGTTCATTATATATATAATGAAGCAATTAATTTGCCTAAAGTTTTAATATCGATACTCGGGCTTTTATACGAAGGCCTCATGTATATACAAGGAGATAGAAATTTATAGCGCGTATACGTGCCAGAGAAATTTGTAAGGCATTGCGATTTTCGATTTTGCCCGCGAATTAACTAGCGATAATAAAGGTTAACATTTATCTACGTTTATCAGATCGACGTGCCGCGATTTTGCAGCGCAAATTATACGCAAATGCCGCGAGCTCGTCCATCCTTTTCCTTCCTCCCTAACATTCAAGATTTTTCCCGACCGCGTTAACGAACTAATTTATCAAGCAATTTGTCTTATCTCGATGAAGTTTTAATCCGGATGACTGCGATAGAAAACTAACCGCTGATGAAATAGTTACGGGAGAGGAAGAAACTGCCTCTCTGCAATAACGAATCGGTGCGCATCATTGTCGACGTTTAATTAATTCTTTCTATGAATTAAATTTTTTTTAATAAATCCTTTTATTCTTTCTGCATCTCCAACGGTCTCTGTCCCTCAGATATCATTGTGGAAATAATGGTATCACAAAGCGAGAAAGCATCGTCGACACGCACGCAATAACTTATAATACTAGTTTTTAATCTCATTTATCGCGACTTAATTTAATCTGCTAATAATAGAGAGAGGGAAATGAAAAAGAGAAAGAAAGAGAAAGACACGAGGCCGAGAGGAATCGCTCGTGTCCTCGTCTTCGCGGGATTCTCATTTCTAACGAAATCCTTCCCCTTTTTCTGAGGGACACGTTGCAGGATACTTCTCTTCCATCACGTCGATCCGATTACTTACACCAAGCTCGAGCACTCCGCGTGTATCTCCCTCCCTCCGGCATTTCCTAATATCTACAACTCTCACTGGCGAAGCACCATACCGAACGTAAACAAGAACACATTGTGGAGAACGGTTCGCGCGCACACTTCCTATCGGCGGACGGTCCGGTGTCCTGGAAGTATCGCGCGACGAATACCGGCGACCTCGTGACACCACGACACGCTCCACCACTCGTCGTGGATTCTCGTGATTACAGGAATCGCGCTCTCTTTTTTTCCTGCGTCTCCTGCCGCGTACCCGCGCGAATATCACGCGGCTCTTTCGCGACACTCGTACTTCCGGCCGCCCGCAGCAGCCGTCAGTCGGCCGCGTCGAGGAGACGCGTCTCATAAACGAGGACGGCCGGCATTTGAGCGCGCCCGCCGCCGCGGTTGTGTTGGGCCGATTCGCGGATCCTTGCCGTCGTCGCGTCGACGAGGGTGGCGAACGCGCGGAGGGGGATGGGGGGATGGACGGCGGATCGGATAGGAGTTGCGTGCGGCGCAAGGAGAGAGCGCGGACACACCGGCCAAAGGGGTTGAAGAGCTGCCGGTGGTGCCGTCGCGTGGACAGGGTGCAAACTAACCGGAGCGCGTTCCGAACGAGGACGACGATGCCGGGGGTGCGAACCCCCCAGTCGCGTCGCCGACGCCGACGCCGACGCCGAGTGGGGGCTGCCGTCTGTTCTCGCGGCGCCGCCGCCGCTTTACCCGCCCCCATCCCCTCCGCGGATAAATAAATAAGGGGATGCGTGGTAACGTCGTTCATTCTCGGCGGATGATTGCGTGAATGGTCCCTCGGTGCCTTTCAGTCCGAGCATCATCGGAAATCTCGCGAATGACAGGCGTCCAATATTAACCCTTTGTTTCTTATCGCTGCGTTGGGTATCCATCTTTCTCCTTTTACGTTATCGGAGTTATTATAAACGATATTGGAAAGTCCTAACCGCGTACAAAATTCATTGTCTTACTAATTGTAAGACTTTGTTAAAAATTAGAAGATCTATGACAAGATCTAATTGCTCTAATCATATGAAAAAATTTGTAAAATATTTTGGAGATATTTCGACATATTAATATGAAAATAATTTTGCAGATTAACTGGAGCTAGTATTTTTATATTTTCACAGACTGAAATAT
Organism: Formica exsecta; assembly: GCF_003651465.1. Taxonomy (NCBI): domain Eukaryota; kingdom Metazoa; phylum Arthropoda; class Insecta; order Hymenoptera; family Formicidae; genus Formica; species Formica exsecta. Next base: position 390,692 of record NW_021853477.1, read on the forward strand.
AGAGATACTTTGATCTTTATTTTGTATATACAAAAAAATAGAAATTATACAAAATACGAGATTATTATAAAATACGAACGCTTAAAAGTAAATTTGCTTGATATACGTAAAAATAAACTATTTTATCTTTCTCTTCTCATTATATTAACAAAGTTCTAAACATTAAAAGAGGAAATTAAAATATTTTATTTATATAATGTTGAAAATAATATAATATTTTAAAGCATATTCTCTTAAACAATATAACTCTTGAAATTAAATAAAACATATACATATCAAAATATTTTCAAGCTAACAGGAATTTTAATTAAGAAAATATATAGTAAACTTGTAAATATAAAAATGAGTGCTTGCCTCCTGGATCGGTTTTGTCGGATAAGTTAGCGTAATAGCATCCTGTGTTGCAGATTGATAGTTGACTAGTGGAGCTTTACTTCGCGTGTCTAAAGTTAGGGATAACCGGCAAACCGCTCGCTTCATTTGTTAGAATATTCAGTAAGCATCGTTTCAATACCATGTCTCAACTTCGTCTCGAGCTCTAACAAGCGTAATTATTATATCATATAGAGAGAAAGTTGGCAATTTTCTCCGGTTTTTTTTAGCGAAAGCTTTAAGAGAAGCTGCTCTCTCAGAAACGTAAATAGACTGAATACGCGCAGATCGCCTTTTCTTTCTCCTTGATGATGGAGAGCAGAGGTTCTCAAAGCATAAAAAGACATTCCGGAATGAAAGTACCGCTAAACACTGATCGATGCGAACAATGTGTCGCGAAAGAAAACCGGAAGCGGGTCAAGCGTGAGATTCCGCCGGGGCATCGTTTCGCGCGTTAACTCCGTTAGGAGTTTTTCATAAATAAATATGAGATGATTATCTCACTTATGCAGTGCGTGGTACTAAAGATACGTACCATCTCAGCGCGCTCTAAAAGGTCGGTGACAGGAGATTTTCATATTCCGTCATCACGTAAAGATAAGAGAATCTAGTGCACTGGATATTTGTCCCTATTTTCTTGAAAATAATATTCGCTGTGCCTTTTAATTCGCAGCGACGAATAAAGCGTATTTCATCCTTCGGAAGAAAGCTTTCTTTTCTCCGGGGAAAGGAAAAAAAATGGGGGCTTTTCCTCTTCTCGTTTTTTTTTTCATCGTGAATCAAATGTTCATATCCTTTTTTAACGCTTCGCTTCCGGCAGGAGACCACACAATTAGTGGACGGCTTCTCCCTGTTAACTGAATTCTACGAATTGCGGTATCGAAGCATTCCGGGAATTCCACAAATGCGTTCGGAAGCTGCGTCGATGTTTATGCGGCTGCGAAAATTCGCGCGCGTTACGAAGCGGACAATGAACAACAGTCAACAACACACGTTGGCTTTTCCCTCCCCCTCCCTTTCCCCGAAACATAAACTTAAAAAAAAAAGAGAGAAAAAAACACACGCGCTTTTGGTTGTTAGGTTGACCTGTTTTCCAAATAAATATGACGAACACGCTCGGTGAACTATGACATGACCGGTAAGAGTAATATATGGTTTCAATTCGGATGATTGATTTGGCAATGCGAGAGTTGAATAAACCCCGAACCCTCGATTTGTCTCTGCGGCATAACAAAGTGGTTTAAGCGTAACGTTTAACCGAAATAAAAGTGCGAAATATCATGATGTTTACGAGAGTCGGATTGTAACGATAACAACAAAATTTTGGACTGTTTGTGAGAGAAGCATACACACACACGCGCGCACGCACGCACACACATACGGGATACCGATATTTTTTAGGAAGGATTTGCTTGGGGGTATTATGCGCGCGATGAATTTAATTTTATCTTCTCGCTTGGGAACTTTTGAGTATTGTTACAATTGTTGCACAATATCGTGTTGCAATTGATTACAACATGATATGTCCACTCTTCGTGTTAGATGTATTTTGCTATGTATTTGTAGTTGTTCACGCACGCCGAGTGGTTTTATTCTTGTATTGTATTCTTAATATTTAAATGGCCGTAATATGATCTCGGGTGGGTCATGTATTCGGGCCAACAACAGGTTATATTAGAGTGTAAATTCAGTTTTTATGCGTATATACTGGAAGAAGAGAAGAGAGAGAAGGAAGGAATTTTTGTTGGGAGGTGGTAGGAAAGAAAAAATAGGAAAGCGCAGGCCAGGGTTGAGTCGAGAATCGAACCCGAGATCTCCGTGATGTGAGTCAGGCGCGCTACACACTGAGCCACCGGAGGCCCAAGTTGCCGTGCAAATGATAAGATGAAATAAAAAAGAAATTTGGCGTCTTTTACAGTATTGTTTAAGTTGCCGTGCAAATAATAACAAAGCGAGATCTCCGGGATGTGAGTCAGGCGCGCTACACACTGAGCCATCGGAGGCCCCGAGTGGTTTTATTGTAGTCTAATTTCGCGTATTCCACTCAAATGCGTAATTTTGTGCGTGGCACTGCTTCTTTAATAAACTGATTTTATTGGTTCGACGAACTGAGAGATTCTTCCGCGCAAATACGTAATGACTTTTAGACTTTTTTTATCTCTCTTCCTGCATCTTGATTTTATCAAGTGTGAAATAAAAATTCTAAAGTGGTATTAAATTGAACTTGAATGAAAGTATTATGATTTAATTGCGTATATACTAAAAGCTTATGAAAAGCCTTTCATTACTCGCCGTTTATAATATGAAAATTTAAAAAAAAGTAAACGATCGATGAATTACTCAAAGAATACATAATTGAAATACAAAACGCCTAAAGTTACGCGTGACAATGTCCTTGCAAAACATTCGTTTACTGAATTCTCTGCGTAAGCATTCGTAGAGACACGTCTAACAATTACGTTAACATTCATACGAAAGCAAGAGCTTGTTAAACTGAGAAGACGAACAGCAATTATGTCATAGTTAGCAACAACGTTTCTAACGCGCAAGTAATTTCTTGTGTGACGAGGTGTTCCTTAATTTTCTCTCTTTTTCTCGGTTTCTCTCTTTGACTTGTCTCCCTCTTTTGAAAGAATGACTTGTGGAACAGAATTCCTTCTCTTATTAAAAATATTTATATATATATTAATACTCCAAAAGTGCTTTCTTTCATTTCTTTTTACAAAATTATGGTTGCTAGAATTCTTCATTGTCTCTCTATATACATTGTTAACAATTAATTAATAACATAATTTAATGTGCATGCTTGATCTTATATTATTAACAATTCTTCAACATGCTTTTGCTTATTTATATAATTTTTCTTTTTGTTATTTTTTTTATGTATAATAAATTATCTATTTATCTATCTTTTTCTCTCTGTTATCTATCTTTATTTCATCTGACAAATTCGTTGCAATGTCACTATTAATTTTCATTTGTGAAACAATTTTTCCGCCGCAAAAGAATAACGCTTATCAACGGATTAATAGGAATCATTTACAAGATTGAGTAATTCAAATGAGAAATTACTCCGTGCGTTTGTGAGGGAGATAAAGAGAGCAAGAGCGAGAGGATCGATGTTTACCCCGCCCGTCTGGGATTGTAACCTGTTCGCGAGGGTGTGAAGGTTGCAATGGAGGCTCATCGTTGCTCGTTAGACACTCGGTCGTGCGTGACGATCATTTCCGTCACACATGAGCACGTTCTCCGTTCAAACGTTACTCGCTCCCGTTCGCTCGAGCAATTTGTTTCCCCGTGTCCCAGATTTTCCCGAGGATTCCCAGGCAGAAATCTATGATTTTGTTCCAAGTAATTCCACGCTCGCGGAAAAATTGCAACTACTTTCCGGTAACGCGTTTGCCCGCGCGGGTTTATTCGTTTCAGGTTTAATGAGAGTTCAGGGTGTAACTGTGCATCCGCTGAAACAAATGTTATTGTTTGATAAAATCCGCGCGAGTACGTTTGTCAAGTGTGTAGCGTTAAAATTTCTTTCACCGTAAATCTATTAAACGGTAGTTTTAGTGATTCACGTGTTAGCATTATTTCCGTCTCGATTTTGCTTTAGAATTCACTAGTATTTTTAAGAAAATTCGCGTGCTGTTTGCATAGCCGGAAACAACAGTTTTTTTTACAAGGGGTAAGCGACGTCAAAATCCGTGATAAACAACAGTTTTTCATCGCGAGATTGCATTAACAAATCGCGAACAGATTGAGATATAAGAGGCGTATCTTTATCATCTTCAAAAGCAAATTGATTTTCGAGAAGATGATGCTCGGTAATGGTATATCATGTTTCCGCTTACTATCCGCTTATTGCTTCTCCGCGAATAACGAAATTTCCATCTCTCGGCTATATCAAAGATAAAGCTATGCGCGAAACACTCGATAACGCGGTGTAAGTAGAAATTGAAATTTCCTGCTGGGCTGAATTGTTCCGTATATCCTCAATATCCTAAGAGTTTGCTGACCTCGTTACACGTTTGTCCGTGCGTAGCCGATTACTTCCGTTATGAACACATTTTTCGTTGCAAGTATATACGCTATGAAATATGAATAGTAAGATGTTTTCTTGAATTTAGAAACTGTGTACTCGGCATAGCATACAAATCAACCGATGACCGCTTCTACTCAGAAAACTATTCGCTGCTATCAGCTTTATTTCATACCATCATTGATTTTATCGTGATTTACAAGTTTTTATCTTTTTTTTTTTAGAAATGTCATCATAATTATTCTCTATCTCAAGATTTTTGTCTTTGCTAGTTAAAAATTTTATTAAATGTGCTTCGTAAATTTATGTCAACTTTAATTTTTAAAACTCTTTTTTTATGTAAATAAATTAATAAATCATTAATTTATATAAAAAAGAAAAATACTTCATTCGGAAAATTAGTTTATAATTTTGGCGTGTATCACATATTTGAAATCCTATTACAAATATATAGGGTGTTCCAGACCAGGTCAATGCAACTTTAGGATCTTATAGGAAATTGAATTTGAAACAAAAAAGTTTCGATAAATATAGATCCGGAAACGTTTCGTTAATAGTAATAAAGTTATAAATTTGAAAAAGTCACGTTTTTTTGATGATTTTTAAAAATAACTTCAAAACTCTTCATTCATTTGAAAAAAATAACGAAATAAATCTGATGGGTAATTAAATAACAAACTAAATTACATCAATTTCATTTAATTCCGATGAATAGTTCAAAAGAAAATAGGCTCAAAATAGCGAAAAAAGCAGAAATTTGAAAAAACCATTTTTTGATGGTTTTTGTAATAAACACTAGATTCGTAGTGCAAACATTGCAAATGCAAACATAAAAATGTTCTTATTAAATTTTGATTATAACTAATTACTTACAAAGAGTTTATTAACTATAACTTTTTAACGAAGCGTTTCCGAACCTTGTTTATAGGAACCTTTTTGTTCCAAATTCAATTTTCTGTAGTTTCATTGATTTGACCTAAAACATCCTGTATAAAATAGTTAAGTTAAAAAATAAGTACACTTTTTAATAGATAAACTCTTTCATTACACTTTCCAAAATAAAAAAAAAACTCAGGGGAATATAACATATCCAGGAAAGTATACATACGCTATAATATTATGTGAACGCTCAAGCAGCATCTTGTTGATCTCGTCAAGTAGCACCTTGAGGCGAGCTTTCTGCTGGCCGGAAGTATACCGCAATGCGACATACGGAAGGCTTATCGTCCTCGTTACACGCTCGTTCGTGCGTAACGATCATCCCCGATCACGTATGATCACATCCTTGAATCAAACGCCACTGCCCGAGCTACTCGTTTCGACGGATCAAAGAATGTTCTGGCTCTAGCAACGCGCGCTCTGTATGCAATAAGTATGCACAAACACAAGCGCATTTCTGTATTCAGGATCCTCGACACAAGACTAATCGCGAATGGCTATTAGCATATCAAAATTCTCATTTTTCGCGTAATATCGATAATCTGTATTACAATCATCCTAGAAAAAAAATATTATTCCGTGACCTTTTCAACCTTTTCTACTTCAAATGGATGATTAATGACTGTAGACAAATCTAGAACGTTCCAAAATCACCTGAATGTTCTCATAAGTCTTTGATCAGTTTGGAATAGAATTTTTTATTACCGAAAATATCGAGATATCAATGTTTTGTAAGTTATAAACTACTGAAGAAAAAGCTTATTTGCAAGTTAAATTTTGGATGCGGACAAAAATAGATAACAAAATTAGATTTTTCAGTTTATTCTTTTATTTTCAAATCAACTTTATTTTAATAAAATTTCATTTGAAGCTTATAAAAGGAGTTGCAAGGATATATGATGCAGAAAATTGGAAAGTTGCAATATAAATGATGACACCCCTTGATATTATCTTGACTTTAAATTGACTAAAAAAATTTGTCATTAACAGGATATTTTGTGATCTTATGACATATAATACTTACATATCGTTGAAAAGAAGCAACAACAATATTCGTAACACGCGTCACGAGGAATATAATCGGCGACAAATCGTCCATTTGTGTTTTTCCTATATTTACAAAGGCAAATAGCCGCAGACGAGTGTACGCGCGCGCTTTCAAAGGGACGATTCTCAATGTCGTTTTGCAATACCAAACTATTGTACGAGATGACAAACCGCGCTCGTCCATCGGACCGTTTCTCGATGAGAATGATGAAAGTGGCAAGGGACAAACGGAACGAAGGGGGCTCTCAGGTTGCCCGCGAATCGATGCCCGACCCCGCGAATGCAAATGCAAAACAGCGGCTGACCCATTTTTTTTTTACGCTTATCTGCGCCGCACTGTCTCCGTCCGGACTTTTCTCTTGCCTTCACATGCCTCGCCATCAATCTCTGCGTTCGTCCCCTTCTCCGCTTCCTGCTTCCCACTGTTACGCGCGGACCGATAAACTAATTTCGTCCGGAAAAAGCTGCTCGAGCTCGTGCACTTCTCCCCGGATCCGTTCTCCGTTCTCTCCGAAAAATCCGTGCATGCGCCTGCAATCCGGTACCGGAAATCTCATCCTTTCTCGTTTTTTTCCATTTTTCCTCGCATGAACATGTCGCCGCGTTTCGCCATTCGCATTCTATTTCCTGTCCGCCGACAGACAAGACAGCACCAACGCTCGTTAGGATCAAATTACGATTTGAACTGATAGCCGAGAGGTCGTTTACGCTCTCTGACATAAGCGACGAAAACTCGAGTTTTGAGGGACGAGTAATAAAGGGCGAATTTTTATATTGAACCAGTAATGATGGTAAAACGTATCGAGAATTCGATATTGTCAAGTTTTTGTAAACTACATTCTAGAATTCTTCGATGTTTCATTTATAAACATTGGCTTAAATTTTGCAGCATTTATCTATCAATTTCCATATAATATTTTTTATATTTTTATTGATTCGAACAATGATGGGCATATTTAAAATGCAAACTATTGGGAATACAATTAATTTCTAAAAATGGGTTTGTTTTAAATAAAATATTATTTAAAATTTCATAAATATTTTCTATAAGGATGTGATAGATGTGTACAAGAACATATTTATGTAAAATGTGAGAAATTTTTATTTTTTATTTCAAATATTATTTCGTGCCCTTTGATTTGAAATCAATTGGAAATGATGTAATCAATTATTCAATATCTCTAATCCTAGATTTACACTAATAATTTTGTTAAAGCAGATTATTTCACAACGGTTTAATATTTAATCGTTTTAAAAATATTCCGTTCAGCTATAAAAGAATTCGCGTAGAAACGTCTAACGCGCGTATTAAATTATACCAAAATTATACGCGATCGTACGAAGTACATTCGAGTTAGGGTTTCTATAATCGAGATCAAGGAACGATAACGCAAAACATGCGGCGTATATTTAGAAACGGGGTTTCGAGGAACGAGTAATAAAGCGCAAATTTTTACATTGAACTAGTAATGGTAGCAAAACATATCGAGAATTCGATATTGTCAAGCTTTTGCAAACTGCATTCTAAAATACTTTGATGTTTCATCTATAAACATTGGCTTATATTTCGCAGCGTTTATCTACCAATTTTCGTATAACATTTTTTATATTTTTGTTGATTCAAACAATGATGGGCATATTTCAAATACAAATTGTTGAGAATACAATTAATTTCTAAAAATGGATTTGTTTTAAATAAAATATTATTTAAAATTTCATAAATATTGTCTGTATG
>NW_021853477.1:399294-404724 GCF_003651465.1 Formica exsecta
CGCCATGCAGTAACTTAATGCCATCTATGAAAATCGGGCACGAACTTATGCAATCATCCAATATAAACATTGGCTTATATTTCGCAGCGTTTATCTACCAATTTTCATATAACATTTTTTATATTTTTGTTGATTCAAACAATGATGGGCATATTTCAAATACAAATTGTTGAGAATACAATTAATTTCTAAAAATGGATTTGTTTTAAATAAAATATTATTTGAAATTTCATAAATATTTTCTGTATGAGAATGTGATAGATGTGTACAAGAATATATTTATACAAAATGCAAAATATTTTTATTTTTTATTTCAAATATTACTTCGTGCCCACCTTTGATTTGTCAATTGGAAATGATGTAATCAATTATTCAATCTCTCTAATATAATCCTAGACTTACACTAATGATTTTGTTAAAGCAGATTATTTCACAGCAATTAAATATTTAATCAAGATTGTTTCCAAGATATTCCGTTTAGCTATAAAAGAATTTGCGTAGAAACATCTAACGCGCGTATTAAATTATACCACAATTATACGCGACCGTACGAAGTACATCCGAGTTAAGGTTTCTATAATCGAGATCAAGGAACGATAACGCAAAACATAGGGCGCATATTTAGAAACGGGTTACCCATCGGAGCTCGTATCCTTCGAACGATACGGGATTAGAAACGATACGTGGTGACCTACATTTTCTAGACATACACACATACACACACACACCATCCTCGTGCCAGGCAAATGTGTTTGCGGCATGAGAGAGCGCATAGTTATGCATAATTCGATATTCTGAGATCCTCGGGATGCCGCGTCGACGGATCGAGCGTATGATTTTCGGATCGCACGATGTCGTCCGACCTCACCGACTCACGGGAACTTACTTGTCCCGGCAAGTCGGGTAATCTGAAATTCTCAGATAACAAGAAGGACGTTGCATCACCGCCGATGCCCCTGGGGATCGCTACAAAAAGCCGAGTTGCGATTTAGTGGTTACTAGGGTTTCGCTTAAAGGAAAACGTATTACTTGACGTTTCTAAGGTCTGATGGACGGGGATGAGCAAGAACGAGATTTGCCATTTGCAAAAGGCTTTTGGAAACCGGCTTTCTTTATAATTCAACAAACCTTTGATCAGTGGATGATATCGCTTATGTCAGAGCGTTTAGAGAGAAAGAGAGGGGGGGGGAGGGAGAGGGGGGAAGAGAGGGAGAGAGAAAGAGAGAGATTGTTTTTGTTTGGAGTATTAATATAATAGTTAACGATTTAAGAGTTGATTCCAATAAAAATGAAAACGCGAGTTTCATAATTTAAAAATGGATCTTGGAATTGATCATCAATTGATATGACTGTCACCTTACGATCCTGCATTTCTTAAAAACGGTATTCGAGTATATCTTATTAAAAAAGAAATATTTCTAGTATCTGCAATAATATATGGATATTATATATAATAAAATAGAGATGCAGAATACTATTTTATATTGTTTTAATTAATATTACACACGTGCCAGTTATAAATATTTATATAAATTTAAAAAATGTTGATTAAATCATTTAAAAAATAATTTATCAAAAATCTATTAGTTTGAAAGAGATTTATCATTTCAAACGACAAACGACAAGACAATTCTGCTGAAAATTATTATTTTATTCCGAGTCAAGTCAGAGAGAGAGAGAGAGAGAGAGAGAGAGAGAGAGAGAGAGAAATAATTTTTTTGTAGAAGGATAAAGTTAGTTATTTACAGTAATTACATTGCATTGTATAATGAAAGATACATTTTAAGCCATAATATTATTTTTATTTTATCCTCACGATTTTTTCCTGTTGACCTCACGAGCTGTTTCTTTCCAACGATCCTATTACAACCGTCACAATGTAAAACATTTGCGCGCGCTACGTTTATATTTTCCTTAATTTATTTTCCGAGACGTAATTAAAATTGTGGGTCAAGAAAAAAATTTTCGAAAGAAACAGCGGCGACAATTCATCTGTACTTTAATCCGAAGTTTTATTCAAGATAGTACAAAGCACACGAGAGACAGTAAATGGCGCGAATGCAAATCTTTCGGCTATTATTCGCCACTGTGCGCACATAAAAATCTGAATCTAAAGCTCTCGCGAATGAATATGAATAATAAATAATGCGGAGATTATACACACGCACACACATACTCGGAATTAATACACAATAGTACATAGCATAATTAGTTTCCGACAATATCATTGTAACGTGTCTGTGGGCAAATATGTCTGTGGCGACTAGATATTTCATATTGATAAACCTCGAGCACACACGTTTCACAGAGATATTCACGCTTTATCGTCTGACTTCAACGTCAATAATAGTTACCCGCTTCTCCCTTTGTTTTATGGATAGTTTAACATCCTATCGCACAAAGAGAGTTCTTTAGGTGAATTTTCAAAGCAAAATTTTCGAATTTACTTTCGCTAAATATGTGGAATGTGACACGTTTTATGCAAGACGCATTAAAAAGAACTGCGTAACGCATGTATTTTTTTCTCTGTGTCGGAAAAAGAGATGCATCGCAAAAATTTACATGTGAAAAAGCAGCACGTTTTTGTGCTCTCTTCCTCTCTCTCTCTCTCTCCTTCTTTTTCCTTGTTACACGTTAACACGCGAGTCACGCGAAAATTGAACGAGAAAGTATGAACTGGGAAACGCGCTATAAATCCTCGTGGTCTCTTACCGTACGTTTGTCTTCGGATGTGGCTTGGGATACGCGAGCGAGAGGGGCGCGAGGGGAGCTTCGTGTCGTCTTGTCGAGGTTTTCAGGTGTTGCTCACGTAGCGCCGTTACGAAGTGCGGCGGGATAAAAGCCCAAGTCCCCTTACTTTGCCATTCCGCTTTCACCTCCCTTCGACCATCCTCTCGACGAAAACCCTCACGCGGACACTTTAGTGCGCGACACTTGTTTGCTTCCCCGAGCAGAGCGGTATTTTTCCCCATCTGCTTCTCTCTTTCTCTCTCTCTCTCTCTCTCTATCCATCTGTGTCCCATGTAGACAGTACAGATGCAGGTGCGATCGAGGGTAAGCGAGATGCACTTGCTGGACAACGCGACGGTGTCTCCCGTTTGATTGGAAACGAAAGTAACGAGAGGACAAATCCGATCGGCTTTATCGATGCGACTGCAAAGTGCAACCCGGACAGGTGCATCGGATGCGGTCCGATGTGAAATGTGATTCGATGCTAACGCGACCATTTCGTACGTGGCGGTACGTGACGGAATTCTCAAATCCGCTTGCCCTGCGGTCGTGTGTTAGCGGGACGTTTGTTGGAGACTCGCGCGTTAAGATGCGAATTTCGCGGATTGCTCCGAGCAGTCATCCTGTCGCAACCGTCTGCGCCGTCGTCTTTGGAACTCGCGATTGTATAATAATAACGCCTGCGGATATCAAGACTTTGACAATAGTCGAATGCGATCATACATATCTGCATCGTTATCGATTATAAACAATATTTATTGATTTTATTACAAAAATTAATAATAAGATTATTCTTGAATGTTATATTTAAGCGCATAGACAAGAATATAAATTACAATATTTTATCTGCGTAATTTATACAGGGTGTTCCAGGTCAGATCAATGAAACTTCAGGGTCTTATAAGAAATTGAATTTGGAACAAAAAAGTTTTGATAAACATAGGCCCGGAAAAGCTTCGTTAAAAAGTTATAGCTAATAAACTTCGAAAAATCACGTTTTTTATGATTTTTAAAAATAACTTCAAAATTCTTTATTCATTTAAAAAAAGGGTGATTATTTGGAATAAGGCCTTTTCTGAATTTTGACGAATATGATCGGATCTCTCGGTAAAACTCTTTGTTGTGACTCCAACGGTGATAATCAATCGGGGGAGCCCGTCCCCTATCACCCCCATCCCCCAAAAAAACCGAAAAACCCCAGAAATTACCAAAGCAAAGCGAGCAAACCAAATTTTAGTTTTAAATCAGAAATCGGTTTGGGTTAGGTTATATCTTCCGGAAATGGAGCCTCCCCGTAGGGGGGCGGTATCCACTGCGTCCACGCATACACTTTCGCATCCACACAACAATTGTGGGGTGGACCTCGCTTTGCTTTGATAATTTTTGGGGTTTTTCGGTTTTTTGGGAGGTGCGAGTGATGGAGGACAGGCTCCCCCGACTGATTATCACTGTTGGAGTCACAACAAAGATTTTTACCCTAAGAATCGCAAGAAAATATAAAATTTTGGAAAAGGACTTATTCCAAATAATTAAATAACAAACTAAATTACACCAATTTCATTGAATTCTGATAAGGCTTCGAAAGAAAATAAGCTCAAAACAACGAAAAAAGCAGAAACTTGAAAAAACCATTTTTCGATGGCTTTATGTGAACACTACATTTCTAGTGCAAACATTGCAAATGCAAATATAAAAATGTTCTGATTAAATTTTGATCATAACTAATTACTTATAGAGAATTTAATTATAACTTTTTAACGAAGTGTTTCCGGACCTATATTTATAGGAACTTTTTTTTTCCAAACTCAATTTCTATTAAGACCCTAAAGTTTCATTAATCTGACCTGGAACACCTTGTATAAAAAATGATATATTTAATTTATACATAAAAAATATAGCTTTCTTTAATAACAATAATTGATTGATAAAAACTATATTTTTTATCATATTTGAATCTCTCTAACAATTTTTAAAAATTTGCTTACTTATGCTTATGTCAATACATTCTATTTATATTCTTTGAAGACTTTGGCCATCCCAAAATTAAACATCATGATCCAAGGATGATAAGCGTCTGCCTGTGCGCGGACCGGCTGATCAAATATGGGTCCTTCTACTTAAAGATAGAAGATACGATGCAGGAAAATTTCCCGTTAGTTATGATAATATTTAACGACTTTATATCATTTACGGCAAAAACACTATTAATGAAGCTTAATAATGATGTTTGACCAATCACTTTTTTAATTAAACTGTATTATTAGGCAAAACATAGATATTATCACATAAAAAATAATAAATTAATAATTATTTTGTTAATTATATATAATATAGCAATAAAATGTGTACATGTAATTAATCCGATTGAGTTCAACCATTTAGAGATTAAACTCCATCGTCCGATAAACATTTGATTTACTGAAAAAGATAAAATCTATATCAGAGCTGAGAGAGATCTTCCTTAAAAAGGATCGACTAAGATTCTCGACGCAAAGTTATAGGTTACCATTCAGAGTACACGATATCGGCCCCGATAGTTTCATATACCAACCTTGTTTTGATAATCCCGTCCAACCGGAATGCATTAAACATACGAGCTTTGATGTACTGCTAGAGAAAAAGGATCTACGCGACTATACAAAGGAATTGCGATCGTTTGAATCGCCTTGGAACTAACCCCGTGGCGTGCAAAACTCCGTT
>NW_021853477.1:405097-414315 GCF_003651465.1 Formica exsecta
TAATAGTTAACGATTTAAGAGTCGATTCCAATAAAAATGAAAACGCGAGTTTCATAATTTAAAAATGGATCTTGGAATTGATCATCAATTGATATGACTGTCACCTTACGATCCTGCATTTCTTAAAAACGGTATTCGAGTATATCTTATTAAAAAAGAAATATTTCTAGTATCTGCAATAATATATGGATATTATATATAATAAAATAGAGATGCAGAATACTATTTTATATTGTTTTAATTAATATTACACACGTGCCAGTTATAAATATTTATATAAATTTAAAAAATGTTGATTAAATCATTTAAAAAATAATTTATCAAAAATCTATTAGTTTGAAAGAGATTTATCATTTCAAACGACAAACGACAAGACAATTCTGCTGAAAATTATTATTTTATTCCGAGTCAAGTCAGAGAGAGAGAGAGAGAGAGAGAGAGAGAGAGAGAGAGAGAAATAATTTTTTTGTAGAAGGATAAAGTTAGTTATTTACAGTAATTACATTGCATTGTATAATGAAAGATACATTTTAAGCCATAATATTATTTTTATTTTATCCTCACGATTTTTTCCTGTTGACCTCACGAGCTGTTTCTTTCCAACGATCCTATTACAACCGTCACAATGTAAAACATTTGCGCGCGCTACGTTTATATTTTCCTTAATTTATTTTCCGAGACGTAATTAAAATTGTGGGTCAAGAAAAAAATTTTCGAAAGAAACAGCGGCGACAATTCATCTGTACTTTAATCCGAAGTTTTATTCAAGATAGTACAAAGCACACGAGAGACAGTAAATGGCGCGAATGCAAATCTTTCGGCTATTATTCGCCACTGTGCGCACATAAAAATCTGAATCTAAAGCTCTCGCGAATGAATATGAATAATAAATAATGCGGAGATTATACACACGCACACACATACTCGGAATTAATACACAATAGTACATAGCATAATTAGTTTCCGACAATATCATTGTAACGTGTCTGTGGGCAAATATGTCTGTGGCGACTAGATATTTCATATTGATAAACCTCGAGCACACACGTTTCACAGAGATATTCACGCTTTATCGTCTGACTTCAACGTCAATAATAGTTACCCGCTTCTCCCTTTGTTTTATGGATAGTTTAACATCCTATCGCACAAAGAGAGTTCTTTAGGTGAATTTTCAAAGCAAAATTTTCGAATTTACTTTCGCTAAATATGTGGAATGTGACACGTTTTATGCAAGACGCATTAAAAAGAACTGCGTAACGCATGTATTTTTTTCTCTGTGTCGGAAAAAGAGATGCATCGCAAAAATTTACATGTGAAAAAGCAGCACGTTTTTGTGCTCTCTTCCTCTCTCTCTCTCTCTCCTTCTTTTTCCTTGTTACACGTTAACACGCGAGTCACGCGAAAATTGAACGAGAAAGTATGAACTGGGAAACGCGCTATAAATCCTCGTGGTCTCTTACCGTACGTTTGTCTTCGGATGTGGCTTGGGATACGCGAGCGAGAGGGGCGCGAGGGGAGCTTCGTGTCGTCTTGTCGAGGTTTTCAGGTGTTGCTCACGTAGCGCCGTTACGAAGTGCGGCGGGATAAAAGCCCAAGTCCCCTTACTTCGCCATTCCGCTTTCACCTCCCTTCGACCATCCTCTCGACGAAAACCCTCACGCGGACACTTTAGTGCGCGACACTTGTTTGCTTCCCCGAGCAGAGCGGTATTTTTCCCCATCTGCTTCTCTCTTTCTCTCTCTCTCTCTCTCTCTCTCTCTCTCTCTCTCTATCCATCTGTGTCCCATGTAGACAGTACAGATGCAGGTGCGATCGAGGGTAAGCGAGATGCACTTGCTGGACAACGCGACGGTGTCTCCCGTTTGATTGGAAACGAAAGTAACGAGAGGACAAATCCGATCGGCTTTATCGATGCGACTGCAAAGTGCAACCCGGACAGGTGCATCGGATGCGGTCCGATGTGAAATGTGATTCGATGCTAACGCGACCATTTCGTACGTGGCGGTACGTGACGGAATTCTCAAATCCGCTTGCCCTGCGGTCGTGTGTTAGCGGGACGTTTGTTGGAGACTCGCGCGTTAAGATGCGAATTTCGCGGATTGCTCCGAGCAGTCATCCTGTCGCAACCGTCTGCGCCGTCGTCTTTGGAACTCGCGATTGTATAATAATAACGCCTGCGGATATCAAGACTTTGACAATAGTCGAATGCGATCATACATATCTGCATCGTTATCGATTATAAACAATATTTATTGATTTTATTACAAAAATTAATAATAAGATTATTCTTGAATGTTATATTTAAGCGCATAGACAAGAATATAAATTACAATATTTTATCTGCGTAATTTATACAGGGTGTTCCAGGTCAGATCAATGAAACTTCAGGGTCTTATAAGAAATTGAATTTGGAACAAAAAAGTTTTGATAAACATAGGCCCGGAAAAGCTTCGTTAAAAAGTTATAGCTAATAAACTTCAAAAAATCACGTTTTTTATGATTTTTAAAAATAACTTCAAAATTCTTTATTCATTTAAAAAAAGGGTGATTATTTGGAATAAGGCCTTTTCTGAATTTTGACGAATATGATCGGATCTCTCGGTAAAACTCTTTGTTGTGACTCCAACGGTGATAATCAATCGGGGGAGCCCGTCCCCTATCACCCCCATCCCCCAAAAAAACCGAAAAACCCCAGAAATTACCAAAGCAAAGCGAGCAAACCAAATTTTAGTTTTAAATCAGAAATCGGTTTGGGTTAGGTTATATCTTCCGGAAATGGAGCCTCCCCGTAGGGGGGCGGTATCCACTGCGTCCACGCATACACTTTCGCATCCACACAACAATTGTGGGGTGGACCTCGCTTTGCTTTGATAATTTTTGGGGTTTTTCGGTTTTTTGGGAGGTGCGAGTGATGGAGGACAGGCTCCCCCGACTGATTATCACTGTTGGAGTCACAACAAAGATTTTTACCCTAAGAATCGCAAGAAAATATAAAATTTTGGAAAAGGACTTATTCCAAATAATTAAATAACAAACTAAATTACACCAATTTCATTGAATTCTGATAAGGCTTCGAAAGAAAATAAGCTCAAAACAACGAAAAAAGCAGAAACTTGAAAAAACCATTTTTCGATGGCTTTATGTGAACACTACATTTCTAGTGCAAACATTGCAAATGCAAATATAAAAATGTTCTGATTAAATTTTGATCATAACTAATTACTTATAGAGAATTTAATTATAACTTTTTAACGAAGTGTTTCCGGACCTATATTTATAGGAACTTTTTTTTTCCAAACTCAATTTCTATTAAGACCCTAAAGTTTCATTAATCTGACCTGGAACACCTTGTATAAAAAATGATATATTTAATTTATACATAAAAAATATAGCTTTCTTTAATAACAATAATTGATTGATAAAAACTATATTTTTTATCATATTTGAATCTCTCTAACAATTTTTAAAAATTTGCTTACTTATGCTTATGTCAATACATTCTATTTATATTCTTTGAAGACTTTGGCCATCCCAAAATTAAACATCATGATCCAAGGATGATAAGCGTCTGCCTGTGCGCGGACCGGCTGATCAAATATGGGTCCTTCTACTTAAAGATAGAAGATACGATGCAGGAAAATTTCCCGTTAGTTATGATAATATTTAACGACTTTATATCATTTACGGCAAAAACACTATTAATGAAGCTTAATAATGATGTTTGACCAATCACTTTTTTAATTAAACTGTATTATTAGGCAAAACATAGATATTATCACATAAAAAATAATAAATTAATAATTATTTTGTTAATTATATATAATATAGCAATAAAATGTGTACATGTAATTAATCCGATTGAGTTCAACCATTTAGAGATTAAACTCCATCGTCCGATAAACATTTGATTTACTGAAAAAGATAAAATCTATATCAGAGCTGAGAGAGATCTTCCTTAAAAAGGATCGACTAAGATTCTCGACGCAAAGTTATAGGTTACCATTCAGAGTACACGATATCGGCCCCGATAGTTTCATATACCAACCTTGTTTTGATAATCCCGTCCAACCGGAATGCATTAAACATACGAGCTTTGATGTACTGCTAGAAAAAAAGGATCTACGCGACTATACAAAGGAATTGCGATCGTTTGAATCGCCTTGGAACTAACCCCGTGGCGTGCAAAACTCCTCCAATTAGCGCAATTAACCCGTGCCTGGGTCGCCGTACGCGTGAACGTAAAAACGCAAAATCGGATTACGCGCCCCGCTGAAAGGGCTATTAGCGGCAGATATTAAAAGTTAGCGGTGCGATCTAATTGCCGGTGTGACCACGCGCAGCATGGGAAAATAACGAAAAAAAAAAGAAAAAGAGAGAGGAAGAAGGGTGAAAGATTGATGCAATGTTTTCGTCAAAAATGTAATCGAAATATATACATAAAATTCAAATAAATTAGAAAAGACAGAATAAGACTGTAAAATAAGTTCCTATTAATCTATTCCTATGTAATTGTATTTTTATCGATATTATCATAAAGGCTTTGCCAATAATCAAAAATAGATAATTTTAAATAACAAAATTATAAAATAAATAATTTAAGAAAACATTTTATCTTTTTTTTTTATTTTTCTAGAAATATTTATATTTATATATATATATATATTATTTTTGTAGAATAATGCTTAAAATTATTCTACAACAAGAAAACAAAGTAAAGTCCTCTATAGAAGTATTATTGCTGAAAAGCTCAGATACAAATCGTTTCTCGATATTGCATCGGGATGGATATAATAATTATGTACGAAAGAAATACGGTTTGCCTCGAATTATTGCACATTATATGAGAGAATTGTCCGCAAAGTATTTATATAATTTACAATGCATTGTGAGGGGCACATAAACGATTGATAGATAATAATCTTAGCAATATGAAACGAGAATGAAATTATGAATACAGACGCGTAATGCAATTTGATGATTATATTATAAATCGCGGTCGCGCGCGGCGATATGCATTTCATGCATCATCGATTTACGTAGGATATTGTTCTGAAATTGTAACGATTTTACCATAATTACAAACGGAACGCCCTTCATTAACGCAAATTGGTACTAATTTTATCGTTCGATATCCAGCGGATATACAAACGCAATTAAAATTTCAAAACTCCTGTTGTGGATTATGCAAGATATGGAAATATCGTTATTCTTCGAGAAATAATTTTTTTTCCAAAGTGAAGCAGTATTGGACAGGAAAATGGCACATCTCGATAATAAAATATAGTCACTACGTGAGATTACATGACGAGAATCTGTCTGACGGAATATACATATATCTAATCTAATCGATATCTAGGATAAGTCGAGAGGATTCGAGACGAAAAGTATTCCTAGTACTCTTTGTGGCACTTCGGGGAGGTACGCAAGTAGATACGGGAACGAAAAAAAGCATTGTGCAAACTGGAAATAGATCGAAACTGTTCTCCTTCTCCGTCTGTAGAACATTATCGTTTATTGCCGTAGGTGTCCGTCAAGTAATCTCCAGATGATTAAACCGATTAGAATTTTAGCGCCCATATCGACATGCGATAGAATTCGTAATGTCAGATGAATTAATCGTGAATAAAATAATAAGCTTAGTTAATTATATATATTCTTAATAAATTTTTTCCAATTATTTATATTATTTGATTTTATAGATATGTATTGTTATTATTTGATATTGACAATGGAAGAGGAACGTTCTACCAAAAAGATGCCGTTTATGCGATCATGAATTGGATTATTAAAGCCGTAATATTATTCCACGTCTCTCACAATGTATTTTTTCTTATCGTTGCGGCGGCTTGTAACTTCTCATTTAGTCCAATTGCATCTCACATGTTTGTTGTAGCGTACTGTGCGCGTATTTTCTTCTTCGCACCACATCACGTTCCATTTCGGACCCCCATAACCTCGCCGCATTTCATGGTGCTTATAGTTCCGCGCGGGTCTCTCGTTTTATCGTAACTCGATCCCGGATCTAGACATCTCGGATACTCGTTCCATTTCCTATACTCATCATCATTTTATTTTATTTTATCGCGTGGCAATGCAGTCTGTTCTCATCTAATGTGTAACCGAAAATGTACCAAATTTTGGAAAATTCACAGCCGGCGTTGAGTTTCGAAAATTTCTTGTATATATTCGGCGAAATATTATTTCAACATAATTGCATACAAAAATGTGTATCGTCTCACATGACAAAAAGATTTTTGTTAGATACAAAATATATAGATGACATTTTATTTCATCATAAACCGTGGCAATTTTAAATTTTCTATTTTTGTAACACTATATCCCGCCGAACATATTTATAAAGAGAACTTTATTATTTGATATACTTTTACATATTTTTTACATCATGCTGGAGTTAATTCATTATATATCAAATATCAAATAAAAAAAAATAAATAATATAATTTTACTAATTATAAGAGAATATTGTATAAATTAAGAAACAATTTTTTATAAAAAGAGAAATTATTCTTTATAAAAATACGCTAAAAGAGGACTATATCAATTTTAAAAACATTAATTTTACAGTAAAAGTGAATCCAGTCGATATTAAAATATAGACTTTTAATTAAAGTACTCCGTTTCTTTTACACGAGTGACATCAAATTCATTATAATATTCATTATAATTTTTATGGATTCGTAAAAAATCTCGATACTGTTTGATTTAATAATATTAATAATATCGCAAAGCTTTTTATTATACGCTAAGGTACAATTTTATTCATACTTTTGATTTATTATGATTGTTTATTCCGATCGATCCGATTCCACGACCATTTATATTGGTCTGTATTAATTCCATTACCCACGATGTGTTCTCGGTATTGCTTTTCTCCATGTTTCGATATCAATTCCAACGTTTAATTAATACAATACCTTGAAAGAAATATCAATGAAAACGATGACTTTTTTTTCCACAAAATTCATGCATTTCACAATTTCATTAATCTTTAAACCGTATGATTTAAAACATTACGATCTTTATCTAAATAAAAGTTACTGCGTAACAATTAAATTTGTACACACTATATAAATTATTATTATAATTTAAATATTAATTTAGAATCTTTTAAACTACAAAATGTAAATTAAAATATTGATGAAATTTATAAATCTTAATTTCTGGAATTTTCTACACTTTATGATATAATTAAATACCTAACATATACAAACATCATAATAGCTTTGTTAAGAGAAAATTACGCGATATAAATAAAAATATAAATCATAACACAGTTTTGTTCTTTCATCACACAATTCATAATTCGAATTTTCAATTTTTCAGGATGCTGCGCGCGTTAATCAATATTTAGGATATTAACAAAATAATCTTAAATAATCAGACGTAAAAATTATATGAAACGTATTGTTTTCTAAATTAATAAAAATCGTACTTTAATTGTATGATAATTTATCCATATTTTATAATTGTATTATTTAATTAAATATTTAATGAAGGAGGTTGGCATTTAAATAAAATGTACTAACAAAATACTGTTACCAAGATTTCTTCTTGAAAGTTTTATCGGTCACAAATCTGATAATGTATCGAAGGATTAAGACGCCGAATAAGAAAATTTCAATTTACATCCTCTGTCGGCCACATAAATCGAAACTAGCTAATCCCTTCTCGACTACGCATCCACTCTCTCGACTACTTTTATCCCCATTCTCCACTTTCCATACGTTAAGATTTAAGTTTTCCGCGCGAATAGTATTACCCATTAATAGTAAATCTAAAACTGTGAGAAGCTCGTAGCTGTAGCTCGTCTTTGAATGTTTTCTATGCATTTACTTTTCTTTACTAAGGAAAACTAAAATAGAGAATAGAGCAGAATGCAATACAACTTTATCTGTTCTTAAGATAAACATCTCTTAAGGACAAATATCCTTTAGGGAAATACGGAGGCATTTGTACAGAAGAACAGAAAGGCATTTAATATACAAGGTGTTCTTTCAATTTTAATTTTCATTGACAATTGATTTAATTTTAATTTAAAATGTTGTAATTGAAGCCATATTAATTGCTATAATCTTTTAATTCATTCTATATTATATCGAGATCGATATGATTCTTATTGATAAGAGATATATTTATTCCAAAGCGTATTTAAATATATAAATATCGCAATAAAAGAGTAATTTCTAATTCCAATTTCTTCACATTTCAATTTCTACTTCCGATTATTATAAAGCAACATAGTGAAATTATTACGTTCCTCATCTAGCGATTCATTTTTTTACTTTGCGATACCCTTGCGATAATGCCTGATTACTTTAGCGGAAAGAATTGCGAGCTTTTTTTCGGCGTACTTTGCGCCAAGATGCGCTTAAAAATAATAGATGCAAGGCCAAATGTACTCGTATGTATTCTAAAAATTATCTTCATAAGAAAAGGTAAAAAAAAAGGTCAAATGTGCGCAACCATCAGAAAAACTCTATATAAAAACATTGTTTTTTCTTTAAATGTGCAATTATTTATCTTCATTCATTTATCAAGATAATAAATATTATAGATAAATATATATTTATTTATAACGTTTTTATTATAAATATTACATATTTTTAACTTAAATAAAACTTTATATATAAAATATAATAATATAAAAATAATATATAATATTATAAAAATATAATAAATTCACACATCAAACAATTGATAAGAATTGATAATATAAAATACACTTTATTGTCACAAATTCAAATTTATTTCCAAGTATGATAACAATCTATATTTTATATACTATACTTCTATAACCATATTTTTTTTACTGATAACTATCAGCACAACAATAATAAGACATAAAAGATTTTAACTTTATGATTATTTCCTCAGATATATCTTATCTTATATAGGTATAGAATGTTCATTAATCCATTGTCTCGAAATTACAGAAAACAAAATGCTTTAACACTCACCGGTACGATGCGCAACAGCGGAGTTGTAGTATACAATGTTTAGGATCTGTAAAATACAAATATCGTATATATACAAATTATATATAAAGCAGTTCGAGCTTAATAGAAACTTAATAAAATAAACTTAATAAAATTATATTATATTGCAAATAATAATGCACAAATCGTATGTTTTATTTATCTTCTTGAAAGTAGTTAAATAACAAAAATTATAAACTTTTCCAAAAAAAAAATTTGATA
>NW_021853477.1:416488-469766 GCF_003651465.1 Formica exsecta
ATATAATATTATAAAAATATAATAAATTCAAACATCAAACAATTGATAAGAATTGATAATATAAAATACACTTTATTGTCACAAATTCAAATTTATTTCCAAGTATGATAACAATCTATATTTTATATACTATACTTCTATAACCATATTTTTTTTACTGATAACTATCAGCACAACAATAATAAGACATAAAAGATTTTAACTTTATGATTATTTCCTCAGATATATCTTATCTTATATAGGTATAGAATGTTCATTAATCCATTGTCTCGAAATTACAGAAAACAAAATGCTTTAACACTCACCGGTACGATGCGCAACAGCGGAGTTGTAGTATACAATGTTTAGGATCTGTAAAATACAAATATCGTATATATACAAATTATATATAAAGCAGTTCGAGCTTAATAGAAACTTAATAAAATAAACTTAATAAAATTATATTATATTGCAAATAATAATGCACAAATCGTATGTTTTATTTATCTTCTTGAAAGTAGTTAAATAACAAAAATTATAAACTTTTCCAAAAAAAAAATTTGATATATGTATATATAGAACCTTTTATATATAAAATATGATAAATAAAAATGAATTTTTTATACAAATAATCTATATAATTATAAATCACGTAAGCGCGCGTGCGCAATGTTCTAATCAGCATTTTGAAATAAAATCTAGAAGATGCATTATATTACAGAATAATGTAAAATAAATTAATATCCCAGAGATAAACAAGAAATTAATTTTATACAACTAATAAAAAATAAATACATTATACAGGGTGTTCCAGGTCAAATCAATAAAACTTCAGGATTTTATAAGAAATTAAATTTGGAACAAAAAGGTTCCTATAAATATAGATCCGGAAATGCTTCGTTAAAAAGTTATAGTTAATAAATTCTCTGTAACTAATTAGTTATGATCAAAATTTAATCAGAACATTTTTTATGTTTGCATTTGCAATGTTTGCTCTACAAATGTAGTGTTTATATAAAGACCATCGAAAGATGTTTTTTTCAAGTTTTTGCTTTCTTCGTTGTTTTGAGCTTACTTTCTTTTGAATGCCTTATCAGAATTAAATAAAATTGTTGTAATTTAGTTTATTATTTAGTTACCCATCAGATTTATTTCGTTACTTTTTCCAAATGGATAAAAGGTTTTGAAATTATTTTTAAAAATCATCAGAAAAACGTGATTTTTCGAAATTTATTAGCTATAACTTTTTAACGAAGCTTTTTCAGATCTATGTTTATTGGAACTTTTTTGTTTCAAATTCAATTTCTTATAAGACCCTGAAATTTTATTGACCTGACCTGGAACATCCTGTACATAAGTTGATTACTTTATGGTTGCTCCGCCGTTGCCAGATGCCATACTGGGCCTTCTCCTCCTCCTCTGCTGCTCCTTCATGTGTAGTATTCACAAATGGCACATTCACACATTCGCAAAAACACAGTGAATTACGGTTGCGCGTGCACTAATCAACAAAATACAACTTACTTTGCACGACACTTCTGAATCGCACACGACGCGCACTTTATTATATTGCAAAACAATCCTAAAACTACGATCTATTCAAACACTCGAAAAACATGGTGCCAAATTCACCACGCCAAATTCAACTCGCCACAGCAATACTATCTCTGTTGCTAACAAATAGAATACGCTCACATCTTAGGATGATTTCATTATTTCACGTTATATATATAACGTAAGGAACTAAGTATACAAATTAAAATTATAAATAAATATCCTTGATATAATGTTCAATAATAAAGTTAGGTTTACCTGTTTACATAAGATATTTTTTGAGCAATGAATCAGATAAAATATGTATTTTAACAATTCACCGATGTATAAGCAATTTTTGCTGCGCAGTTAAATACGCCTGCATTTATTAATTAAACACATTGCGAAGCCATTTGATTCGAAATCTCCTACTATATTGTAAGATTTTTGTTAATGATTGTAAAATAGAAAAATAACATCCATTGCTTCACCTTGATACTACAATAATGAATCGAGTTGATGATTAATTACAACGCGATATAAAATATACAATTGATATTCAAGAATAGTACATTTTCAATATTTTATACATTTTGCATATATAAATTTCGTGAAAAACACGTATTTATCAATAAATACTCGATATATCATGATTTCTCGTTACTTCAATCGGATAGTCGCTGCCGTGATACTTTCATGAGTCGTATATCGTGAAGATTAATTGCGTTAAACGATCTGATAATCGTTAATCGTAATCATTACGGAAAATGATCGTGTTTCGACGAGTAATACGAAAATACACAGCGATTTACATTGCTACCTACTCGCTCGAATGTCGTCGCGCGAATGACAAGTGACAAGGTGACCGTGTGTACACAGCACATGCGTCTATACGTCAGAAAAAACGAGGGGCCATGTGTCAACTTGTTGTCAATTCTCGCGGTGAGGCTGGAGCGAGTAGATAATGATATACATATCGTATTATCCATTGAAACACAATCATTCCCCATGATTATTATAATTAACAATTTTATCAGATCGCGACATCGGTCAACTCTCGTGATAAGCGACGTATAAAAGTATCGTGGTGATGGCTATTTGATTAGTAATGAAATAGTACGATATGTCGAATGTTTATTAATGAATATTGATTGTATATTTTCTGATATTTTATCGCATCATAATTAGTCATTAGCTCGAGTCATGTAGTATCGCGCGTTATCAGGATGAAGCCGATGTTATTTTCGTATTTTTTGATCATTAACAAAATATTTCAAACACAATACGGATCGAATAGCTTCGTATTTAATCAATAAATGTAGACGCATTTGAACTGCTAATCCTCGTATCAAAAGCTCGGTGTTTGTACAGAAAATTTAAAAATACGTGTTTTATATGATCCATTGATGGAAATTTGTCATATAAACAGGCAAACCTAATTATATTTTCAAATACTGTCACGAATACTTCTATCTAGTTTTAACTTGTTATATAGTACATTTATTCACCTATACATTATATAACGCGCGAACTAATAATAAAATGCGAGCATATTCATTAGCAATAGATATAGCGTTGCTGCGGCAAATGATGCGGTAAATTTGGCCCCGTATTTTTCGTCTGTCGAGCAGATTATAGTTTGAGAGATTGTTTTCCCGTCGCAATATGATAAAGCGCGCGTCGCATGAGATTAACATCAGGAGTGCCGCAAAGTGTCGCACGATCATTGTATTTTGTTGATTAGTACGCACGCCATCGTAATTCACCGTGTTTTCGCAACTGAGTGAAGTGCTATTTGTGAGTGTCATGAAGAAGCGACAAAGGATGAACAAGAGAGGAGGAGGAGAAGAAGATCCAGGGTGACGTCGAGCGACGGCGAAGCAATCATGAGGTAAGCAGCTTATATATTGCATTTATTCTTTGTATAAAATTGATTCTATGTTTATATATATCCGGGGTAATAATTTATTTTACATCACATTCTATAACATAATGCGTCTTGTAGATTCTATATTTTAAAATGCTGAAAATATTGAGAATAATTTATTATAATTCACATATAAATATTTAACATTGTGCGCGCTTACGATTTATAAATATTTAGATTATTTATACAAAAAAAGGCTATATGTATATAAAAAGAATTTTTTTTCTGAAAAGTTATATAATTTTTGTTATTTAATTACTTTCAAGGATAAATAAAACATATAAAATTGCGCACTATAAAATAATAATTATTTTAAACTGCTTTATATATATATATAATTTGTATATATAATATTTTTTACAGATCCTGAACATTGTATACTACAACTCCGCTGTTGCGCATCGTACTGGTGAGTGTTAAAGCACCTCGTTTTCTATAATTTCGAGGCAATAGAGTTATAAAAATTATATGTATATTATAAAAATATGTATATTATAAAAAGTATCTTAAAAAAGAACCGAAAAATTAGTCTTTCGAAGATTGTCGGTATATATAAAAGTTTGAATTTATAACAATAAAGTATATATTTAGTAATACTTATAAATATATAAATACTAATTATATGATGTATGATTATATAAATGCTTATATATTTATTTATAATATATCTATAATATATTCCTTTGCTTCGAAATGGAATTAAGACAGATAATTATAAATGTAAACAATAAATAACGCTATTCTTATAACATGTCTTTCAACGACTGCATACATTTGATGCTTCTTTCATATACCTTTTCTCAAAAAGGTAATTTTTATATGCTATGTTATCTAGTAATATCAAATGTTATTTTCAAGCATCGCAAAGTGCGCTGGAAAAGATAGTTATCCTGGGCGGATTGTCCTGTCCGCGGTTCTTTCTGTAGGCGTTATCAGTCACAGGGAAATAAAAGAAAAGGATCGCTAAGTCAGAAAAGTAATTTTACCATGTTGCTCCGTAATAATCCTCGAAACTGCCGGCAACGGTGGCGACGGGGTGATTCGTCCTTCAGGACGCACGAAGGCACCTCTAAACGTACGGATATAACTCGCCCTGCGGCCAAGATCGTCCCCGTGAATCTCGAGAGGCAATTCGTCCGCGCTCGAGAGCCGAAAGCTCCTGGAGATTCCTCGGGAAAGGATAACCCGCCGCCATGGGATCCGCGCGCGCACGGGAAAATTCCTTATCTGTATCGCCCTCTATTCCTCCTCCCGCATCTGCGTTCTTCCCGTATCTAGGAGTTATTCCTTCTCTCGCCTATCGGACCGCCGGGCGCAGTTCACCCCGTGCTTGGAAACTGTTGTCCTTTGCCTCTCTGTCTCTCTCTCTCTCTCTCTCTCTCCTCGAAAATCCGCGCTCGAATTCTGCAGAGCGGCGAGAATCGGGCGGAAACGGTCGCGTTAAAAATCGCAATGCGGCGCGGAAGTGTCCTTTTTTTGGTTTAACAGGGTGTCTATTATACTCAAATCTTGTAAAAAAATTCCTTGAAAATTCCCTGATCTTCCAAATATTTTTATTCAAACTTCCAGATAAAGAAAATATTTTAAAGATTTCTTGATGCAATTTCCTAAAACAAGTTTTTTTATTGTATGCGTTCGTAATGTTTTTCACTCATACAAAGGAAAAACACAAAGCACTTAAATTTCAAATGCTAGATTGACAAATGTATTGAAAAAGAACTGAATAGCTTTTGTTAAGCTAAAATTTTTTAACTTGTAAAACATTTCAATTTTTTATTATTAAAGATTAAAATAAAAGAAATGTGCATATTCAATATTTTGTTAAGACATTGAATATATATAAACAGAGATAGATATATATATTTCTAATATATTTTGGCTTACTACTAAACAGTATAAGAGAAAAATGATAAAAGAGAGAATTTTTTAAAAAATTTGCTGACTTCCAATAAAATTCCATGAGAATTCTCTGATTTGTCCAGGTACAAAAAAATTCCCTGAAAATTCCAGGTTTTCCATGTTTTTCCAAAGAATAGACACTCTGTTTAAATTATTATTGTAGATTGAAACATTTATACAAAGTAGAACAATACGATATTGAATAATTTTAAATTTGCATATATTTTTAGCACCTAGCACGCAGTTGTGAGCAAAAAATTAACGAATGCTTTATTGCAATGTTATCAATCGCGAATATTTTTACAAGTAAATAAAAATATTCGCGATTGATAACATTGCAATAAAGCATTTGTTAATTGCTACGTGCGAGAATGAATTAATTTATTTCTTTCCTTTTTTTTTTTTTAATTTTGTGCGCGCCGAACGATTATCGTTACGCTATCTTGCCAGTAATAATAAACGAAGAACCAGCGCGGATTCACAAGGCAGGTAGGTTTGCGAGCGCGCTCGAGCCACTCTTATTATCACGTATTATGGTAGAGATGAGAGGTCGGGTCGAGCGGAAACCCACGAAGTACGTCACTTCCAGCGATAAAGCGACCCGGGAACATGGTTTTCGCTATTTCTCCGGTATTTCCGCATAGTAACACGTAGAAGGTACCTACATGCGGCATACATAGTTTCCCTGTTCTATTTTACGCTTATATTTTATTCGGCCCATTCTCCTCTCTCTCTCTCTCTCTCTCTCTCTTTTCTCCTGGCGAGGGCGCAAGCGGTGGAAGTTAAACCGAAACGCGACAAGAGTATTGACATTTTATTCGCCCGAAACGATCGATTGCTATCGATATGGGAAATATATTATTGCTCTCTTTCTCTACCTCTCTCTCTCTTTTGGAGCTTTTACGACTGATTCATACCGACCGCCGCCATTACTCAGCTGGCTTTCCCCGACTTATTCGTAAGCCGTTGGAAAACCGTATCGCACTTTTCCACCTCATGCCCCGGCCTATTCCTTTCCCTTTACTCTTTCCTGAGCGAAGTATTACGAGGTATTTGCTAGAAAATAGCGGCGGACTTGCCGCTAGAAAGTAGTCGCGGAACGTAAGGATCAGCCGCGACAGCCGAAGAATCCGAAATCGAGTTACTATTTGCAAGATATATCTTTCGTGCGTTTTTCTTGAGGATTCGTCGCGACGGATATTATCGAATCTGTTTTATAGCGGGGAACGTTATGTTTGTTCACCGAATTGACGTGGCCTCTCCTAATTGTTGGCCGACTTGGTTAGAAGTAACAATCCGATTAGAATTAGAGCGCGAAAGTTATCTCGTCATTAACTTTTGTATAACGGGTTATTATGGAAATTGGCAAACTCGCTTATGAGAAGTATTATTTACGCTTGGCGAAATCAGGGAAGAGTGAGAAATTATATTTTATAATAGAAGAGATAGATGAGTAATATAAAGCTATTCATAAGTATAACAATTCAAAACTTTCATCCATTTTAATGCAGTTTTCCTGGGATGAGTAATTTGTGAAACGGGAAATAATAATAAGAGGCATGTATAAAGTTAATTTAAATCGACAGATTCGCTTTTGAGAAGTATTATTTGTGCGTAAAAAATTAAAGAAATTTAAATCTGTTCTATATTATAATAAAAGATATAGATACCTAATATATGTATGTGCCATTTAAAAATATAAAAAGGATGTATGTGTCATATGTCAAAATGACAAAAGCATAAAAATTTCGTAGATTGTTCTATTATTTCTTCTGAGTATCTATGCAAAGCCTGAGCACAATTCTCTTAACGGTTTGGAAATTATTTATATTTAAAGTTAGTATTGATTCTATGGAAAATCGCGTATTGTAACACTTATTGACAAATTTGACAAGGAAAAAATATTGCTATCGAAATAAAAATTTTTACATATATTAAGAAAACTCTAATAAATATTTGTACAAAACTTGATTTACATCCACTTACTCGTTTAAAAGTTATTTACTAGAAATTGTAGAAAAATATTATCCCTCTCTTTTTCTTTCTGCAAATTACTCGTTTTTTTTTTAGGGTATTCACGATCAAAAGTTTTTGTCATTAATAAGGAAAAATATTAATTACAATTATGTTTTTTTACGAAGACGTTATAAAAACCATATTATTTTGTGATATTTTAATTCTTTTTATAATCCCAATTTATTTATTTGATTTTTCAAACAATATAAACATAACTAATATGTTTTTTTTTTTAATTTTGACAGTTTTTTGCTACTATAGTACAGCCAAAACATTCTTAATTGTGTAGCATTTTCCAAATTTATAAATATAATTTTATCTGTTCTACCCAATAATTTTAAACTTTGAACTTTTGTTTCGACGTAGTTTAATTATAATAATAAAAGTCATGATGTGTATGCGCAAAAATAATTTACATTAATCTTAAGAAACATAAAAACAACACACATCCATTTTCCAATAAATAACACAAACAAACCTAGATAAGACATAACAACAAGACATAATTTACAGGATATATTACGACGTTTATAGTCAATAGCATGCAATTAGATACACTACTAAATCATGTACTTAGAAGCATCGTATAAATCGTATAAATGCATCGTATGGATGATGTACAATTAATTTTACTTCGCACAATTAACTCTTAATGTTCGTTTTCTTCATTGGATATTTGATTAGCATGCATCAATATTTCCTGAATATAAATAGAGATATCGAAAAAATAAAAATTACAGTGTCATACATAAGAGAACAGAAGAGATATCGAGCATCTTCTCCTGTCACGTGCCTTCTACATCCTAGACGTTAAAGTTGCGGAATAATTTAACGAGATCCGGAATCGGTACGCGAGACTGTATTCGCTCGTTACAATGTTATTTACTCCCGAATACCATTTCCGGTAGGAAGCTGTTATCTCATCGTTAAGTCTTCCGTCTCCGTGCGATGTATCGATCGCTTTTGATAGCCCGTTCCCACGGGACAGAGATCAGAGATATGGCCATCAACGGGGATCGCGGATATCCTCGAATTGTTTCGCCCCGATAGCGTTTGATACGGCCGATAATGCTTTGGCGTACGTGTGTTCGACCCGAGTCTAGCATGTGACAGGTCCGATATCCTTCACGAGCGGATTTCGCGCCCTTCGTTCGCGAGACCACGATAGTAGAGCGACAATCGCGTCTTTGCTCATCCCATTAGCGGATCCATTAGAAGATTATTTGCTCCGTCGCTGGCGATGTCTGCTCCTGTTATGTCTATGTGTGCTTGCGGCGCACCAGATTTTCCCGCCGCTACTTTTTCATCTGATTCTCGATGGAATATTGTTGGAACAGAATCAACAATCGATGATAAAACACGATTAGAATAAGTACGGGCTGGAAACAAACTCATATTTTTTCCCTCAGATTGTTAGATAAATTAAGCTCTTCTTATATAACGATTTATTTTTCATTAGCTGTTTTTACGTTTTAGAGAATCTTGAGTGATAATTATATTTAGCTACTTATAAAATTATTATTCATAAAACTATTGGCGATGGATTTAACGATTGATTGGGATTATTAATTACATAGTTCAACAAAAAAAAAAAAAACATCGGAACGGGACTAGTCGTTTCTTATAGGTTTTTGGACGCTAAACATGAATCCGGTTCCGAAATTGCTCCATCGCGTTAAAATTTTGAGGAATTTGCAATTAAAGTTGCAAAAAGGGCTATTTTCACGAACTTTATCATATTATAGCTACAATATGTGACGTGCTGGAAAAGTTTTATTGCAATCAAAATAAAGTATGTTGTTAGGATTTTCAACCCTCAAAAGGAATTTTTGGTGTTGGTTAATAAGATATCCATGGTTAAATATGGGGTGTATTGCAGAAGTTATCTGTGACTTAGGTCATTGACGATTTACCAAATAGCTTTCAATTATATTTATTTAAACTTAAGAGTTTTTTAGATCGCTGAATACGAATTCAATGTCAAAATTGTCAAATTCAAAATGGTGGACTCAATATGGCGGATGTCATAACCTAAAAAATATTTAAATTGCAATCTAAACATTTGAGTCCATCATTTTGAATTTGACAATTTTAACATTGGATTCGTATTCAGCGACCTAAAAACTTTTAAGTTTAAATAATAATTCAAAGCTATATTTGGTAAATCGTCAATGACCTAAATCACAGCTAACTTCTGCAATACACCCCATATTTAACCATGGATATCTTATTAACCATAACCGACATCAAAAATTCCTTTTGAGGGTTGAAAGTCCTAACAATATAGTTTATTTTGATTGTAATAAAACTTCTCCAGCACGTTACATATTGTACACAGAGAGAAAAGTTTCTTTGGATTTAATAAATTTTGTTGAAACCAAAGAAATATAATGTTTGGAATGGTCCAACCATACTAATGTTTGAAGTAACAAATATGATTGTTTGATTTTCAAATGACATATTTATTTACTTTAAATAAAATATTTTTTGAATAAATTTCACTTTTTCTTCAACTTAAACAATTATATTATTTTTTCAAACAATATTCTTCTTTTATTCAAAAGATTCATTATGTTGCTTTTAACAATTTAAATAAATCTTAAAACAAGTTAGATAAAATTAAATTGCACGTTACTGCATCTTTCTAATCAAATCTTTGAAGCATCTTAGGTTTTCGGAATTTCTGTCCGAATAAGTGAATATCGGACATTTATCTGTCCGATTTTTCAAAAATCAATTTCATTATCTGAAGTCTCCTCTATGGAGATCGTATCAGAAATGAAACTGATAGAAATAGTTGTTAAATGTTTTAGCCGCATTTTGCAGGCCTTATTCATATACGCTTATGACAGAAAAGATGAATGACTTGAATACGAATATAGTGAAATATAGCGGTAAGCGAATAAATTATACTATTCCAAATAATAGTTATTTTTCCGTCAAACAACATGATTTAATGCAACGAAACGATTACATTTTTTATTCAACAAATAATGTTTTGTATAAAATTATGTTTTTGTAACGAAACAAATATAAGTCAAACAAGTAGATATATTAAATTTAAAGAAACCTTTTTCTCTGTGTAGCTATAATATGACAAAGTTCGTGAAAACAACTCTTTTTGCAACTTTAATTGCAAATTTCTAAAGATTCTGATGTGATGGAGCATTTTCGAAACCGGATTCGTGTTCAGCGTCCAAAAACCTATAAGGAACAACTAGTCCCGTTCCGGTATTCGAAGAAAAGTCATTTTTTGTTGAACGGTTATTACAATCTAATGAAGTTATGATTATTGATTATAATAATCATTAAATAGTCGAGGATGAAATATCGCGTTACAGGTAGCCTAAAAGCGCGAGTTTCTAGCAGGTGACGCAAATTTCCGCAAAACTTCAACTGCAGTTTACTAACCAACAAATGACGGTGTCCCGCAAAGCACTCGTCGTCACGTCTGCGCGTGATATATGATTTTTTCTCAATGCTCCAATGCGCTGATTTCCCGCGAAATTAGGAAAATTCGCGTTCAAATACACGCAACGAATATACGCGTCACGACCGCATACGCTCGGCAGGTAACGATACCCGTCTATCTGCGACGCCCTAATTAACGTTTGTTCAAT
Source organism: Formica exsecta (assembly GCF_003651465.1). NCBI lineage: Eukaryota > Metazoa > Arthropoda > Insecta > Hymenoptera > Formicidae > Formica > Formica exsecta. The sequence continues at coordinate 427,463 of NW_021853477.1, forward strand.
AAATCGCATTGGTGCGAAAACGAAAATAATTTCAGCGCAGCCTTTGGTCAATTAGTTCCCGTATATTTGTCATGTAGACAGTTTAACTGGCGAAATAATTTCGCTTTAAATTTACGTGTCGCTCATATGACAATAAAGATTAAAGAAGGTACGCGCGTGTTGCGTCCGTAAAATGGAAAAGGAGAAAAATTTCTCCGATAATCTAAATATTAAGATATATAGATGATATGTAGATAGTAAATATTACGATCTTCTAAATCCAGAATCAAATACATTTTCAGTCTGTTGTATTGTTAACTTCAAAAGGGGACGTGCTATTTCCTTGCAAAGAGTCTCTCTTAACATCGACAAACGCGTGACTCTCGTCGGTGACAGGTGAATTTAGTCAAGCGTGGCAGGAAAATTTTTTATCGGATTATCAATTTCTGCTCTTGCATCAAGGGGACGATTTATTGCTTTACACTTGGGACTCGTCGAGATATGAAAATCGATAATCGTCGACAAAATAAAATTCCGCTGTCTTATTTTCCGTCAAACAACATGATTTAATGCAACGAAACGATTACATTTTTTATTCAACAAATAATGTTTTGTATAAAATTATGTTTTTGTAACGAAACAAATATAAGTCAAACAAGTAGATATATTAAATTTAAAGAAACCTTTTTCTCTGTGTAGCTATAATATGACAAAGTTCGTGAAAACAACTCTTTTTGCAACTTTAATTGCAAATTTCTAAAGATTCTGATGTGATGGAGCATTTTCGAAACCGGATTCGTGTTCAGCGTCCAAAAACCTATAAGGAACAACTAGTCCCGTTCCGGTATTCGAAGAAAAGTCATTTTTTGTTGAACGGTTATTACAATCTAATGAAGTTATGATTATTGATTATAATAATCATTAAATAGTCGAGGATGAAATATCGCGTTACAGGTAGCCTAAAAGCGCGAGTTTCTAGCAGGTGACGCAAATTTCCGCAAAACTTCAACTGCAGTTTACTAACCAACAAATGACGGTGTCCCGCAAAGCACTCGTCGTCACGTCTGCGCGTGATATATGATTTTTTCTCAATGCTCCAATGCGCTGATTTCCCGCGAAATTAGGAAAATTCGCGTTCAAATACACGCAACGAATATACGCGTCACGACCGCATACGCTCGGCAGGTAACGATACCCGTCTATCTGCGACGCCCTAATTAACGTTTGTTCAATAAATCGCATTGGTGCGAAAACGAAAATAATTTCAGCGCAGCCTTTGGTCAATTAGTTCCCGTATATTTGTCATGTAGACAGTTTAACTGGCGAAATAATTTCGCTTTAAATTTACGTGTCGCTCATATGACAATAAAGATTAAAGAAGGTACGCGCGTGTTGCGTCCGTAAAATGGAAAAGGAGAAAAATTTCTCCGATAATCTAAATATTAAGATATATAGATGATATGTAGATAGTAAATATTACGATCTTCTAAATTCAGAATCAAATACATTTTCAGTCTGTTGTATTGTTAACTTCAAAAGGGGACGTGCTATTTCCTTGCAAAGAGTCTCTCTTAACATCGACAAACGCGTGACTCTCGTCGGTGACAGGTGAATTTAGTCAAGCGTGGCAGGAAAATTTTTTATCGGATTATCAATTTCTGCTCTTGCATCAAGGGGACGATTTATTGCTTTACACTTGGGACTCGTCGAGATATGAAAATCGATAATCGTCGACAAAATAAAATTCCGCTGTCTTATGCAGACACGGGTAAATTGAAACGCGGTATGAATTTAAAAAAGCGCGCATGCTTGGAATAACATTTTGTTAAAATTAAACATAACAGATACGCGTACATATGTTATCAAAATATTTAACAAGATTTAAAAAAATATATATATATTTGTTTTTTCTCTCTCTATAACTATCTTTTAAGCAAATACGTCTTGTATATACAATAGTATTTGTTTTAATCGCATATTTATTTTAAATATTACGATAATTTAACGCTTAATTTTGTAGCATCTTATAACTTTGTATTTCCATTTGTAATAATTCTTTTTACTTTTATCTGTACCTTTACCGTCTTTCTTCTCGCAAATGAGGTATAATTTAAATTATAGATTACGGGTTATCGCATGATTCTACTATTCGTTTCAATGGCTGGCAGTACTTCTCCGGCCGTTTAAAAGCATTTCTTAAGAGAACGCGACTGTTTAGATGGTCATCTTTTGATTGCCGGGATTTATACGAGCGCCCAGATCAGATAAGTCCGACTCCAATTCGCCTTGGAATCGGTAGTGCCGGCTGCGAGCTTCACTCTTTGGCAAACCTGGGAGAGTCCAATTTTCCAACCGTGTCCTTTTTCTGCCCTCTTACCGTCTTCGCCTCTCTATTCTCTCTACTTTGTTTATCTTTCATCCTCGTTTATCCTCGGGATTCCCCGAACCGTTTTCAGAATACGCATCTCGCGAAACCTGCGTATCGAATGTATTTCAGTTCGAGATAAACTCTATGTATAAGCGACTTCTTTTCCGGAAATGCGGATCGCGCAAAGTGAATGTGATGCTGTTTTTAAATCAATTCTATCTCACGATAATTTTATTTATGGATTTTATAGATTTTCCAACTATATTTTCTTTATATTTTTTATTACAAAATACAATTTTAAATGCTCTTTTTGATAGAATCAATATGTCCAGCAAAATTTTTTAAACACATATACGTCTGGTCTAAATTCAGTTCACTATCGAGTTTCGAAGTAAAACTCTACATTTATGAAAGTTAATTCTGCTAGATTTAAGAAATTAAAACGCGCGTAAAATATATGAGGCAACGCGCGCGGATTAAAACAAATGTGAACCATGAATGATATATGTAATAATATGTCGTAATATATCACGCTGTGTAACGCGCAATAATGAAATATTCTCCCACACGATGCCGGGGATTGTAAATGGTCCGCGATCACAGCTTATCGATTAAAGCGCTATAAAACGCTTTCGCTCTTTAACGTTAAATTTCGCGCTTACGATATTAATCCGCCATCGATAAAATTTCCATTTCCGCATCATAACTTCAGTTATTCGCCAAAAAATGCTACCTAAAAAATTTCATATTACCCACATTTAAAAATGCCAAGAAAATTCAGATCTGACAGCATTTTAAAAACTTCGTCTTCTTTATATGTACAATATACAGAGTGGCCCAAAAGTCTGGATACAGTCAAATATCTCGTAAACAATGCAATTTTGAAAAGAAAGTTTCAGACAAAAGTTGTAAGGTTCACAAAGACGCGCATTGAACGATAATATCTATTTGATCTTTGGTGGCGTTACCAAGGTCAGGTCAAGGTCAACTTAATTTTTTTAAATAAAACCCCCTATTTATCATTGCATATTCTTGCAGCTTATCTCGAGAGCTTTTCGAAACAGTATAATAAAGTACTTCTTCATTAAATATTTTTTGAGTTATTTTATATCTTAATCTGACATATTTTGATATAAAAAATAAAATATCTCGTAAAATATTTAGTTTTCGATAATCTTACCGTAATACTTTTATGTACAGAATAATGAGACAAATCAATCGGCATAAAAAAATTGTTTTTAAGAAAAAGTATGTAAATACTTACAATGTATTTTTTTAACAATTATTTGTTTTTTTACACTAATTTATTTGCCTCATTATTCTATACATAAAAGTATTAGGGTAAGATTATCAAAAACTAAATATTTTACGAGATATTTTATTTTTTATATCAAAATATGTCAGATTAAGATATAAAATAACTCGAGAAATACTTAATGATAAAATACTTTATTATAGTATTTTAAAAAGCTCTCGAGATAAGCTACAAGAATATGCAATAAAAAATAAGAGGCTTCATTTAAAAAAATGAAGTTGATCTTGACCTGACCTTGGTAACGCCACCAAAGATCAAATAGATATTATCGTTCAATGCGTCAAACTTTCCTTTCAAAATTGCATTGTTTACGAGATATTCGATTGTATCCAAACTTTCGGCCCACCCTGTATATATATTTCACGAAGTATCAATATCCTTTCTATGCTCGCAATTTTTCGGCTTTTATAATACACGCATACACACACACATATACACAAACTGTTATATTAAATAAATTATTCAAGCTCAATATTTATATTAAAATAATTGTTGAAATAACTGAGTTTAACTATTATTTAGTTAGATTAATTTTGAAAAAATAAGACGCCCGTAAATGCCACTAATATATATCGTTTCACATCGCTAATAGACAGTCGGTCGAGAGAAAAAGATATTGATGCTTTTGCTTGATTTAAAAAACTATTTTTTATATGTCTCTAATATAATTATAATAATTATAATATAATTATAAATAGAAGAATTTTTTTGGACTTGGTGTTCCTTTTGAAATTAATGAATGGCTGCATAGACTACTCTGATTTATTGGACCATGTAGGGCTACATATTCCGGCTAGGCCTCTTAGAAATAATTTACTTTTTCAAGCAGAATCGCACTTCTTATGGAAGGTTCAAACTTTTAAACAGAATATGTTTAAAAGCTAATGGAGTGTTAAATCATGTGGATTTTTTTTATATGGGATTAACTTCATTTAAACGTGTATTGCGTAATCATCTCTCATTTAACACGGATTAATTTTTTACTATTGGTGTCTCCGCTAGTTTGTAATTCAAAATTTCTAATTCTCTTATTATTCTTAATTTTCTGTGTAGGCTGTGTTTCTATTCTATTTTTCTCTATATTTTTTCTTTTTTATGTTTCTTTATACTCTTATGTACACTAAAGAGACAATTTTTCTCTTTATTTCTAATTATTGTTTATTACAATAAACAATAATTAGAAATCAAATTGCTATATATTCAATAAAATCAATTTACCATTGCTCATATTATTTTCAACATCATTCAAATAACTGTAATTGATTTAGCAATAAAGTACTAATCAAAATAGAAATTCACCGCGACCGCGCTCGCGAAGCTAGTCTAATTTATTCTCCAAAACGGTTACAGCAAGTCCGATTCCCGGCAATTAATCTCGCTCGTCGATTTCTCGATAACAAATCCCTGAAGCGGCGGTGCACAATTCGAACATTAAATTGAACCAGTAAATAAATTCAAAAGCCGACCAATCTCTCGGAAATGAAGTCAACAAACCCGAAGGGGAAGAGAGCATGGGGGTACGTGTGTCGCGTCGTCATGATACGAAAACTCATTGGAAACGGTCCCGATGGTGACATCGGGAAAACGCGGCTATTATTTCGCACGTTTATGAAATGTGTCGGAGAAATTTAATGGGCCTTTTGTTCGTCGCCGTCACGGAAGTTTCGCGCGGCGAAATGACTTTCTAATTCCATCGCTAATGTCATTCAGGAAATTTACAACGGCAAAGTTTATCTTACCGGTTAATTCCGCCGGCTACAGTTTCTTCCGTACGCTATCGATACGTTCTCATTTCGAGTTTCTCGCGAGATCTCGTCGCGAGTTTTAACTCGGATTCCAGCTCGAGGACGCAGTAGATGCGGTTGCACGGAGAATTCGGATAGAAGTTTAGAAGGTTCTTGTTGCTCACGCCGATTACGATATTGCGAGTGCAACTTTGATCGATCAAAAGAAGAATTCGTTATTACGTCTGACTGTGAAAATTATTAACGTTATAATTGAATTTATATAATTGTTGATAACTATATATGTAAAAATATGTTATATTAAATATAATTCATGTTTTGGTAAAAATGTTATTTCCGGGATCCCTCAGTTTGATAAGTCATTTTCATAGGACTTTTTATCAAAAGAAGAATGCCGCAAATCTCACAATACGCTGCAATACATACTTTTCGAGATATCGATTTTTAAAAATCGTAATTACAGCAATACTTTCGTCACAATAATTGATGGTAATTTTCTGATACCATGTATGTTTTATAAAATGTATTTGTAGCAGTTTCATTTATTTATGTGTAGAAAAATCAAACGCGTAGGCGGGGGAGAGGCAAAGCTCTTCCCTCTGCCCCCCCCCCCCCCCCCGAAAAAACTAACCTAACCCACTCATGTCCAAGAGATGAATCTTTATTTTAAGTATTACCATTTTTACTTATTATTCTTACTTTACTTATTATTCTTTATATGTATATATGTGTGTGTTTATTTGTTGCATTACGATGAAAAATTTTGAAATCTCGATATATTTTTTCAAAAAAAAATAAAATTCTGAAACATTGATATCTTGAAAACTATTGATCGTAGCGCATCATGATTTGCGGCATTCTTTTTCTCGGTAAAAAGTCTATCAAATACACCTATCAAATTGAGAGGTCTTGAAAATAACATTTTTGTGCATTTCTTGTGTTGTCTTTTTTATCCATTTGCATCATTGAAACTTGATAAAAACCGCAAAATTTGCGATACTAATCAAATGTACTGTTAGATTTAAAGAGAACAACCGTTTGAAAGAAACGACGTTTCAAAATTGTGATTAATTTAACTTTAGTATAGAATATTATCTGAACATCATGCTTATCTACACGAGCATTAAACAAACATGCGATCAAATTTATTTTTCCCAAAACGACACGCGATGATTAATCGTTCGATCGCACAATTACAATTGTTATCTCCGGCATAGATAGAAAAAGCAGCCCAGAAAGCAATAGTACATTTTTCATTAAATCGACCAAATCGTAATATAAGAAGTTCGATATTTCTAAAGTAATTTTCAGATATCAGAACTCTAATAATTTCTCTAAATGTATTAAGGGAAGATGATATAAGAATAATATTTACATACGTTAGCGACATGTAATATCTCGTTTATGTATGAATGATAGATGTGTCAGTAAATGGTAGAGAGTCCTTGAAGATAAATTGCCTAGAGGTGTGTGAGAAACATATACTCTTGTCGGCAGGCAATTCAGATAGGGGTAAGAAAAGGATCTCTCCTTATTGGTAGGTGAAATATTCAGCGATTGCACGGCCGTGGGACGATAAATCGGCGACGCGAGTGTCGTGGCGGCGGTCGCAAATCCAGCTTTTTGGAAAATTAAACCTCCCTAAATCTCGCACCCGCCTTCCTCGCGTTCCCTCCATCCTCCATCCCTCTCCTCGCCTACGAAATAGCCGCGTAATGTCTTAACCCCCCGAGCTCTCATCCCCTTCCCTATATCGCCTATTTATTTGCCATTGGCAAGGCTTCGGTGGCATACCGCCGTGTGCAGGTATGCGTGTATACGTGAGCGAGTGTATGCGAACGCGGTGTATCGAATGGAGAACCCGTGGCGTGTACAGCGATATATCTTTCCCCGGAAAGAAAGTGTCCGACGAAAAAGACCACGCGAATACGATTGAGAATCGAAAACATACTCTATACATTTGGATCGCCGAAAAGTAAATTAAATTTTGTCGCGTCAATGCACTCCATATTGATCAAAATTATTCTGAGATATAATAGATTGATTAATAAATAATAATTAGCTTAAGGGGTCTTCTTAGTTTAACGCTCTAAAAATAAGGCGATTTTTGGCGAATTTTTTTAAAGAAAAGTATAAAACATATTAATTCTCAACTTTGCACGTATATTAAATAACATTTTAAATATATCTTGAATTTTTTTCAAACAAAAATATTTATTTGTTTCGAAATTATAGTAGTCCAATTAGGGTGTTTAAAAAAAAATTGTTGTTCGTGGCGAACATAATTCCAGCCGTTATAGTCATCTTAAATAAAAAAATCAAAAAGATTCTTAATCTGTATGTGTGGCTATCATGTGAACTAGAATTAAATCAATATTTGCAAAATTCAAATTTTGCGACTTATAAAACTAATCAATTTTTTATTGAAGAATGAAATCTTTTTTGAGACGCTGCCATTTTTTTATTTTTTAATATTTTTTTATTCTAATTCACGCGATAGCCACACTCATACAGATTAAGAATCTTTTTGGTTTTTTTTATTTCAGATGACTATAACGGCTGGAATCATGTTTGCCACGAACCACAATTTTTTTTTTTTTTTGAGATACTATGGTTCGGCTACTATAACTCCGAAACAAATAAATATTTTGAAAAAGATTCAGGATATATTTGAAATGTTATTTAATAAACGTGCAAAGTTTAGAATTAATATGTTTTATACTTTTCTTTAAAAAAAATTCTCGAAAATCGCCTTATCTTCAGAGTGTCAAACAGTAAGACTCCTTAAAATACTCAAAATATACGCACATAAATACAAGAGTTATTCAGTAATCTTGCTTGCGTTTACAAATAAAGCTATTTTTGCTAGTACAATCGAATTATCCGACTTATGACATTGTCGAGAAAGAGAGAGAGAGAGAGAGAGAGAGAAAGAAAAAATAGGCATGCAATCTAAAATTAGTTACTAGTTAATTAGAGTTGAATTTACTTTAGTAACAACTAAGCATTTTGTGTTGCACATGGCGGCATAAAATCGCAACACTGTCGTCTTGAAATAATTCAGTACTTCACAACGAGTGAACAGTGAAATTAACGCGGAAAGGGGTGAATAGCGTTTAGTTCGTGCTGTTCGTTCACTCGGTGCGTACATACACTTATTTACCGTATTCACAGAAGAGCCAAAAAAAAAAAGGTTTGCACACGCGGACTAAACGCGAGCGGCAAGTAACATTTTCGCAAAGCCATCAAAACTTTTTCCAGCTCGTTTCGAAGCGCGAATGAAAGGCACGCTTTGACTTTATGAAGCCGACCCGCGTCGTTATGAAAAAGAGAAAAGCCATAGCCGTTTACCTAAAAAGTGCGCGCACTTCCGTCGCGTTAAAGTAATTAACAAATATTGCGTAATGAGAGGAGAAGTAGACGGCATAATGGTGGGTCGGGTTATTATGTCCGTCGAAACTCTATATTTCTGGATGTCTATTTTTTTACAGATGCGAAGTTCCTTGTAGTTGCTAACTAAAAAAAAGTTAAAATCGTGCAACGTTGCATAATTATTTATTGCTCAATGTAGGAGAGAAAAACGGCAACAGGGAAAAAAGATAAAAATGGCATGGCAGTTCAGTAAATTTGTCACGAAGTCTTAATAAGCAAGTCATTAAAAAAAAAGAAGAAGAAAACGGTGGAAAAATGTACGTTCGTTTTTTTGTCAGATATGTTATTCATAATTCCTGAATACTGAAAGAATAATAACGAATAAAATGGAAAGAATTCTTGGAGAAGTATCTTAACTTCAATCTTCAAGCCGATATTATGCATCATTTCTTTTTAATTAAAAAGTGTAGGATTCATGTACAATTATATAAATGTAATGAGAATATAAATGTAACAAGAATTAATTGCTTTCTTAATTTAATGAAAAACACGGTTTCTGATTTTTTGTGAAATCTTCTAACAAAGGAAATCTTACTTCTCGATATAAACGATGGAATATAATAAAACATAAAGAGATACATACATCCCTGAGATTAGTAAGGAAGACAAATCTGTTTTAAATTCAATGGATCTTTTACACAGTCGCCTCTTTGACACGCGAGTGCCATAAAACGCTCGAATGAAAATTGCGCCCTTTTATTCACGTGGCGCACCAATTTTGAGGTTTGCAACGTTTTTATTAATGCGTACTCTCTATAGTAGTTAGTTTCTTTCATTTTTTAAACGGCCGTGGACTATTTGTCAAACAAACGCGAGCAACAACGGGGGCGCACAAGCGTGCCGGCCGTCAAAATGTCAAAGTGCCAAAATGTCAAAATTGCAATCAATTGTGTGAACCGCGAATTTTTATTTCCCGGAATTTCTATCTTGCGAATGTATGTAGTCGTCAAAGCAACGCCCGCGTTTATTAATTTCGCCGATGGTATTGTTTAAATGCAGGATATACATTCGTGTAGACAGTTTTTACAATCGTGCGCGACGTATGTAGCACACTAGAAAAACATTTTTGAAAATAATTGCTATCCTTTTGAAAACGCGTATCAGTATTTCGTACTCATTAGAATTTGCGAATAAATTAAAATCTAAATGATACGAAAGAAATTATATAACACTTATCATATATTTTACATTTATTTTCAAATTTTTATCATACGTTGTGTTCTAAAAATGCATGCATTTAATTAATTAAAGATTTGACCCAAATATATTTCATTAATTAATACGAAAATAAATAAATTATTTTTTTATTTGTAATTCTATATTTATTCGGCTAAAATTAGTTTTTCTTATTACGGATCACTTCATAAATTTATACTTTCTCGATTTTTGTGGGTCATAATTCTTTTTTTAAATAAAACTCTTAATTTGCCCAGATAAAAAGTATTCGCGATGGAAAAGTTTTCCGTTTTGTGGTCCAAAAAATTGCCAGAATCATATCAATTTTTGAAAATTTTTATGCGATATGTTACACACAAACCTACATATCGTACATGAAATATTTTATAGCTCTGTTTTAGATCAATTAGCAAATTATATGTTATATGAAATTTATCTCAATGTGCGTGTTCACATTGTGTATGATTAAGTTCTACAGATAGGACGGGATGTGTTTTATCCTCAAAAGAAAGAAAAAAGTGTCATTATCTCTTTAATGATTTTCATTTGGCAATTTCCAATCATACCAAATTATTAATCAATGTTATTAATTACTCGGTTCAGTTTGACTGTACAATCAACGAAATGTTTGCGTAAATTAATAATATTTATTTAGCTAGTCTACACGTAACTGATTCTTACTGGTGGTGCTATAATTAGCAGAGACATCAATTATGCATAATTTCTTTTTAATTTAGAAGTGCAGAGATTGTACATTGATATATAATTCTGTAAATACGATGAAAATGAAGAGAAATGTAGTAATTATTAATTACTTCCTTAATTCTACCAAAGGCTCGCATTGCGGAATTCTTTGGGGGAGGGGGTGAAGCAAGTTTGAATAAAAAAATTTTATTGTGATGTAAATAATGAAATATAATAAAATATATGTATTATACGAAAAGGGCAAATATGAAAAACTTTACTCGTAAAATTTTGGAAGGGTAGAAACTGTCAACAACGATATACGTCATCAAGATCGAAAAAAAGACAATTCCACAAAAAGAATATATAAAAAGGCCTTGTGTCACGACGTTTTTTGACCAGCACGTTTCCATAATAACTTTGCCCGATGTGGCATCGCAATTCGCTTATACGTTCAAACATTTATTGTCCAATAAACTAGAGCTACAATGTGCGCGCGACGAGGAAAGGTCAGGTACCGAAATAGGAAATTGCTGAAAAAGCAGTGGGGGAAGATCGAAAAATCGATAGGGAGCCTAGAAGTTATGAGTCTAGAAGTACGAGAGAATATTAAAGCGAGACTTGGCTTATCGCATTTTTTATGAAACTATAACAAGAATATATAAAGAATATACATCCGCTTATGTTGCTCACAAAATGACGCGTAATTTTTAAATTTTTTATTCTTAACTTCTTCAGTAATTATTAAATTTTCGTATATGAATATCTGCGCAAAAAAGATTTTTTAGAGAGATAAAAAATATTTTTAACGAGTGCACATATTATATGAGCAATATGAATTAAAGAACTATGTAATAATCTTTTTTATTTAAAAGACAAAAAATATAAAAAAAATTCTCTGTCTTATTTTAATATTATTATAATTCTATAGAATTTTGTTGTTTAATGCTATAAAATCTAGTCTCATATCTCTGTCTCTCTCTCTGTCTGTCTGTCTGTCTGTCTGTCTGTCTGTCTGTCTCTCTCTCTCTCTCTCTCTCTCTCTCTCTCTCTTTCTTTATTACAGGCGAAACATACATGTATAAACGGGTGCAGATACGGTCGTTTCAATAAATTAATTTTATCGTCGGCGTTAATTGCTGTTTTTCGGCGGCAAACAAGTGATTGACAATTACACCGTGTTGTTTCGCAAGCGGGGACAACGAGAATGCAAACAGGCGATCGAAAATAAAACGAACTTCGTGGAAAATAGATGATAAACAAAACAAAAAAATAAATAAAAAAAAATAAAAAGAAATAAAAAAGAAATAAATAAAATGAATAAAAGGAATAGCCGGGAAAAATTTGCTTATGCTAATTCGACATACGCCGATCGCATTTTAATTAGTCGACGATTGTATCGCGCCGTTTCGCGAGGATTCGCCGATGGATTTTGCATTTTCGGCGCCTCCTCTTGATTACTCGCTAATTTGCGGTCGATGCGGATTGACAAGATAATGTTTTAGTTAGCTGGTGACGATAATCGCAAATACAAATGCGATTTCGCAATGCATATTAATCCGCAATCCGCCACCATCAGCGAAATAATTTTGCATACTTTGTAAATTTACGGTTATTCATCGGTTTATCGATGTCATATAATATATATATCGCGAGTTTATTCGAAATAAAAATTTTTTACTACATCATGTATCGGCAATAAGAACTATTAAATTATCGCGTGTTAAATATTCCTTTGTGGTGTAAATGAATTCCTCTCGAAACTCAAAACGGAAAATTAATTAATAGTAATAGCATTTAATTTCGTGACACATTATTTCGCGATATAAAATATATTTTGTTATATATTCTGCGATATATATTTATACAAATAAATAGATAATATTCGTACCATTAGTAAATTACTTTTTTAATATCAGCGAATGAAATCGATGATATAGTGTTCTCACATAAGTGAGAACACACACACACACAAATATACGAAGAGTATTTATTTATACAAATGAAGCGTACAGTTAATTAGAAAAACATAATATGGATAATAGCTACATTTTGATATTTTGTGTTATTCATTTTCCTCTCATTATGCTTAATTATTTTTGCTATTACTCGGTCAAAAAATTGGAATTAACAAGGCAATTTTTATTATTAATTTAAATAACCGCATACAAGCGTAAAATGATTTTGCTGTATTAATGATTGTAAAAGCAACACAATTATACTTACTAATAGAACATAATCAAAGTTAAAATTCGCTTCCATCAAGAAATTATTTGTTTAACCCCATACTATCTATATATTCAAAGCTGAAAAATGTAAAAACGCGGGATAAAATTAGTCTGAGATCTCAATTATGCACATAAAATTGAATTTCACATTAAGTATTTTTAAAATATATTTGTGCTAACGAACAATTAAGTGAAAAGACTGGCAAATAAGAGACAAGGCGCGGGTACCATTGGTACGCGAATTTATTATTTTTATATTTTAGTAATAAATGTGTTTCTTTTTTAAATGTACGTTTCGGACCGTTTTTTGGTCCATCTTTAGCATGGATATAAATATATAAAGAATACATTGTAATTGTAAAACTTAACATACATAATATTTGTTGTTGCGGTTAAATTTACAGAGTCATCCTTTTTGATTATCAATTTTAATTTAAAATTTAAAATTAAAGTTTCAAGAATAAAATCAAATATTTTCTTAATAACGATTTAAATTGAAATTAATTACAATATCATTTAATGTGAAACCAGAGAAATTACGAAAAAATCTACATGAATTTCGTTAAACATATTGATTTTTATATTGAATTAGGCCATGCAATATATTGTATTAATCCACATTCGGTACAATTCGCATATTACATACTTATATGTAACAAATCCATACACATTTTATTGATAAAACACAGAAAATAATTATAATGTGTGTGTGTGTGCGTATCTGTGATAAATTAAGCGAGAGTTGTATGCAAATATTTCCCATAGATCTCTAAAGAACTTAGAAACGTCTTTTAAACGCAAAGAAAAAAAATGGCAAATCTAAACGATAAAAAATAAAGATGTATATACTTTACGGAGTAGTTTGTTGAGTGCTGAAGATTAATTTTCACTTCATTTCCATGATCGTTCGCTACGAACGCTTTTCATTCGAAAACACGTTCAAGTCCATCGAAAGACAGCCTGCAAATTGCGTTCAGGCGATACCCTCCCGCACCGTCTGTCCGCTCGATCGAGAATCTTTTCACTTCGAGAGCGACTGGTTTAATTAACTCGCGGCAAATCCTCGACGCCGCGACGGGCGCAGGAAACTCTTTCCTGGACGTGCGCCGTTAAATTCCTAAACAGCCGGCTAATTACTTTCTCATCGTTTCCGGTTTACCGCGCGCGCGCGCGCTTTCAAGATTTTCCGAGAACGGCGCGGAAAATGCGAGAAAGGAAAGTTTCTTATTTGCGTCGATGCTTGGTAAGGTGCTCAAAGGTCAACGTTGCCATGATGGAGATATACCCGGCCCGTCTTTGTATGCCGTGGATTTATTCGCATAATCGCGAGCCAAGTTTTTCGATGAACTTCGCCGGCGTATAATGAAGTTCAATCGTTTCGCGGGATGCGATGGGATATTGACGAACTTTTATGAATCCGCCGCGTCCAACTCGTGAAATTTATTGTCGATTCTCGTCGCCGGATAAGTTATCGCCGGAACTAGAACTAATTTTCTCGGCAATGCCGAGCTTTACTTAAGCCATTTATTTTTCAAGCAGCAGAAGGCATATAAAATTTGACAGGCAGGCTAAATAAAGAAAAAAAACTATAAATTATTAATCAAATTTAATATTCTTTTCTCTCACCATTTTTAAATTTTTTTCTTAATGTATTAGCTTAATAAATGTGTACGCGTAAGTTTTTTGTTGCTATTCTTTTATTTTGAATTTGCAAAAATAAAAAATTGATTAATTGGATCCGTCGAGACACAATTTTGTATATTATTGTTTCAAAATTTAAAACTGCGCCAGATATATGATTGTAAAAGTTTATTTCTTTTCGCATTGAAGCAATATCCTGTCTAAATATAAACTGTTTGTCGGGAAAGTAAAAATATTTTTCGACATATAGTAAAGTTTTATGTTCACAGATATTTTGAGAATCTGATAGTCCTTATATATCTCTCAAGCGTACATAATTCTCCGCTCTTTATTAACTTTTAGATACAAATAGATATTATGCGCGTCTATTTTAATAAAGTCTCAAAATGTTCCGTCATGTCACATTCAAAATAAACCGTTCATTGAACATCGCGTTAACTCAACAGAAATGATCAAATTATCATGATGTTATTAATTCTACATCTATCAACTCATATTTAATAACGCGTTAAACAGATATAAATTATCCAAATTATCGTCAGGATTCGACGAATATGTTCGCCTGCTCGTGACAAATGGATATTACCGATTGACTAAGCAAAGTATACGATACTAAATCTTTCATAATGTGATGATAAAATATTATTGTATTATTCACTATAATTGATCACAATTGAGTCACATTATTTATAATTATACCATCAAAAATTCTTTTCTAATGAAGTTTTCTCTTCTTTTGTGATTAAAATTTTATATACATAATATAATTTGTTGAAGAGCTTAATTAATCGCGATATATTAATTTTAGATATTATTAATTTTACAATTTTAATAATATACGCTAGACGAACAAGAAAACTGCATTGATACAATATCGTCAATTTTAAATTCTCCTCTCTTAAATGCAATTTCATCGACAGCTTCTTATCGCGCTTCAAATCGCAAGCTGTTCTCCGACCACTGATGCCAGAAACGGGTCCCGCGGCTCACATGTACGCGGTTCGCGCTTGTGTGCGTTACCCCTTCCATTGCTGAGCCGTGAGCCGCGGGACCCGTTTCTGGCATCACTGTCTCCGACATCGCACGCGTGCATGGAACAATTTAAATAAAAAACAAGATCGGAGAGCTCTTGGCTATGCGCTCTCGAGGAGCCTCTCATCGTTGCTGTCGCGGTCCGAAGTAAGAGAATACTGATCGAGGGGGTGAGTGTAATTTATTCGGAATCGATAATCAATTTATTGTCCGTCGCGCAGGCGGAACAACACCGGGCCGCGCTGTGTCACGTGAAAGGAAAGAGCGGCGGAACAAGAGGTTGAAGATAGGAAACGAGATGTGTACGTAGTATGAGTGAAACGAGGCCGAGAACGGTTATGGCAAGCAAAAAAAAAATATATATGTATAGGGTGTCCCAAAGCACCCTTGACAACGCTTGTGAGCAAGTAGAGCACAGTAAACTGAACAGAAAAGTCCTATAACATTTTTTTCTATAACGCTTAATAAAGGAGTTATTATTGAGTAAAGTCTGGCCAATCAGCGTCGACCTTTAACCGCGCGCTTGGTAGTATGCGTGAGCGCTCCGTCGCTACGGCGACGCCCTAACAGACGGGCGGCTCACTGACGTGCGTCCGGCTAAAAGTCGGCGCTAATTGACCAGACTTTACTCAATAATAACTCCTTTATTAAGCGTTATAGAAAAAAATGTTATAGGACTTTTCTGTTCAGTTTACTGTGCTCTACACGCTCACGATCGTTGGCACAATCTTTACCGGACACCCTGTATACATCGAATATCGATGAATGTAACGGTCACTTGAGATATTTTTCTGCACGTGCGTTATTACGTAGTCTGCTGTTTAAAAGATTTTCAGGATCCATATGAAAATTCACTAGTCTTTATTATAACGTATTGTGGCCGTGTTCCAAAATTCATTGTCAGTACTGAAAGTCTAGTTCACGTAATGCATATTATAAAATTTTCCATTGGCAGTCAATTTTGGAACACAGCCTGTAAAATATAAAACATATTAAAGATAAAAACAAGTAGAGTTGTGCAAATTAAAAACTTGCACATTGCTTCCTCATCATTTTATCTTACAAAGCTTAAGCTGCTTTAAGCATGCGGATTTTTCAATTTTTGCTTCCTCATAGAGGAAGCTTTGTGAGCGAAATAAAAATTAAAATGATTTCTTTCACCGATCCTCACTAAATTCAATATCAAACATCCTTCCAGACTTTACTCAATAATAACTCCTTTATTAAGCGTTATAGAAAAAAATGGTACAGGACTTTTCTGTTCAGTTTACTGTCCTCTACCTGCTCACGAGCGTTGTCAAGGGTGCTTTGGGACATCCTGTATACAGGATGTTCTAAAACTACCGTAATTAAAACTTCATTTTAATGACAGATTCCTTAGAACATTTTAAAACGAAAATCCTAATACAAAAATGTCGAGGCTATAATAGTTTTTAAACGGGAAGCGATTATATTTTACGAATGACAAGGCTGAAATTTTGCGTGCTCAGGCACATCGAAATGACAAGTGAAAAAAGTGCTTCTATGAATGGAACGCCTTTTTTATGATATTATGATTATCGTATAAATTTACAATAGCATTGTCATTATATGTTTTCCCGCTTCTCTACGCATTGCATTAGTACATTCTTTTTACGAATAATGGATGCAAGAAGACATCTCAAAAATGATTCAAGTAAAAATTTGCGACATGTTTCAACTTCAGCTGTCAAAGTGGTCGATTAATGTTACCATGAAGGTGTCCACTATTTTGCCTGAGCGCGCGAAATCTTACAATTAGCCTTGCCATTCGTAAAATATAATCGCTTCCTGTTTAAAAACTATTATAGCCTCGACATTCTTGTATTAAAATTTTCGTCTTGAAATGTTCTAAGGAATCTACCATTAAGAGGAAGAACGGTAGTTTTAGGACACCCTGTATATACAGGGTGATCCTCGTAACGGTCGCCACGATTTTTAAGGCATTTACAATAATCTGACATAAAAAAGTCATAAACAGAAATTTATCAGTTTCTAACCGGCAACAAATTGCAATAATAAAAATTGACCAAACATTTTTTTTCCGTAAAAAAGCAAGGTCATCTTCATTTTTTTAAATGGAACACCCCTTTTTTTTATTGCATATTCTTGTAGCTTATCTCGAGAGATTTCCAAAACACTATAATAAAGTATTTTTTCCGTCGCTCAAACTTTTAGGATGATATCTTGAAAAATTATTCTGAGCATTTAAAAAGTTTATTCACATACATACACACATAAGCATAGTGAAATTATTTTAAACGTGTTGAAAATATACGCATTCTGTTTCTTTTCTCTTTATGGCGTTTCGCGAAACGACGATGAAGGTTGTCGGAAGAGGGGGTCGTAACAAATTATATATTCTCGACATTTGTTAGTAATATGTTTTATCCGAGTTAACATTTTTCTAGTAACTAAGATTTTGTTTCTTTTCTATATCTTACATTTACGATTCATTAAACTACTAGATAGACATCGAAATTAATCCTTGGACATCTCGCTAGATAATAGCGGTCTATAATTCGGGCAAATATACGGTGAAACCAAGACAAAACTCGGTCAGCTCTTCATCACCAGCGAAAAAAAAAATGATTTCTCCGTTTTGTTAATCTGGTGATTAAACTCATTAATTTTTACCGCTATATGGCAAGTGTGTAATTATCTCCGTGATTATACAATAATGAAGGTATATGGAGTTGCTACAACGGGCCCGGCTGCTCCTAAATGGCTAATTTCTTCTAATGAAGTAACCGTCGCACACAGCCTCCCAACGGGAGGCCCGTAATGGTTCTCATTGCGAGAGCGGAAGTGGCACGAGCGAAAAAAAAGCTGCAAGCCTGGTCGCGTAGTTAAAATTTTATGATCGCGCGTATCGTATTTACGAGCGGCTAGAGCAAAGGCATGTGAGAGAACCATTGTTAAAAATATCATCTTATGCGGCGCCGCTTTAATTAATGCTGGCTAAATGAGTCGCGCAGCCCGAGGTTAATTAGACTTGACTGTTTATAGCATTTTTCAAGACGTTGTCTAAATAGAATCGTCTCAATCAGCGTTGTCGTCATTGTCTCAAAGGTTAATTTCGTCATAACAATTACAAAATCGCGCATTATATTGTCTTAGAAAAAATTATTACTCGTTAAAAAGAATATCAGTCTCATTAAAATTTATTGATTTATTACTTCGAATATATGTATTGTTCTAACAATTCTGGAATATATTTAACTGTAAAATGATCAAATAACAAAGCAAATGTACAACACATATGTATAAGTTTATTGTATTTTGATGAAAATCTTATTATTATCTTAAAATATTTGTTTGAGATTGTTTTACGAATCAAAAAAATAAATATGTCATATATATGTATTTTTTGTTAGAGATTTCAATAGTTATTTCAATCAATTAATATTTTCAAGTATTTTATTTATAAACAAAACTAAATTATTAAATTTAATAATTTGCATATCATGTGCTATTTACTCTATTTGTGACTAATTTTTTAAAATTCCTTTATCAGCCTGTATAAAAATCTTAACAATCTTTAATATAGATATGTTTGAATTAATACGGATAGAATTAACATTTATCTTAGCTACAAATAGCTCATGATTTCAATAAGAACTCCTCGAGTTGTGGAATTCAACTATTAATAGATCATCGCGCTGACATTTTTCACGAACGACTAATTTTTAACAAGGAAACCACGATCATTCTTTTCCCCGGCCGAGGAAACGCGCTTTTGTGTCAAAGCTCAAGGAAAACGAGGCCGGTCGACTGTCGCTTTTATTCGAATGATACAACAGGCCCCTGCGCTATTCCAAGACTCTATATTCCGTATTCCGGACTTGCTTATGTTGGCGCACGATGCACGTGCACTTTGTTAACGGCACGGGCGTTTTGCTCCGACGCAACGGAAGATCCTCGGGGTATTCTTATCGCAGAATTCGCCTCGCGCAAAGCAACGTACTAATTTTTCCATCGCATTGTACGCTGCTGTTTGTAACATTGCTGCTGTTTGTAATAATACGGCGGAATTAAAGGGGCAACGCTGGGGTTAATGGCCCCCTTTTTTTCGTCGCGACATTAAACTCCGCGCGGATGTCGAAATCCTTTTCTTACTTTATCTCGTCGTAGTTTTTTTTTTTTTTTCTCTACGTCTCTCTTCTTTTCACCGGTATATCTTATCTTGTAATTGGAGTCCTGTAATTTCGAGATGCACGGCAGTAACATCATCACGAGATTTGTCTTCTCTTCGCGATAACTTTTCAGATATTTCGCAAACGTAGCAACGCAAATTCTATGCAAATTTAAGCATCATATATAAAAGTTAGTTTTGCGGTATTAACATAATATAAAGCTGACATGTTTCTAACGTAAATAGAATATACGTGGTGCTACAATATTTTCGCATTCACACGTAATATGACACTGCTCTCTGAATATGTTACAAAAATAAAACTCTTAGTTAAAAGATCTTTTTTAATCTAAATCGTTTAAACGGAAATATCTTTTAAAACCTAATTTAGATAATCTAATACAGTTTTATCATACGGTTTAAACATAAAGAAGACTAATTGGCTGTCATATTTTATAAATGAGACAGTATTTTTGTATCTTTAAAGTCAACAAAATTAAGTCAGATTAAACATTGAAATATTTGTGTGCACAATCGTCAATATTATATTAGTATTAAAATAAAATGTTTCATTATTACTGCGCTAATTATAGAAATTTATTTAAGCTGGAACTTTGCTAGTTATTATTGAAGTTTATTATAAATGAAATTTATTTATAGATTTTGTAAGATAGCAATCGCTGATGGATCTATGTATAGGCACGCAGCGTGAACTTTTCAGATATATGCGGCACGCGAATAAGCATTTGCGTACATACAGAATAATTACGGATTTTAGAGCATGCCGCGCATATTGCGAGGCCGGTGTGTGGAGATGAACCGCAATGCAGCAAAATTGCCCAAAACACTCGGAATAACTGCGGTTCTATGAGAGTCAATCTATTCCGGTAATGGGAGATTAGTAATTTATCGACAAGACTGTTCAATTCTCAAATGTCAAAAAGAATCGAATTTTCCATTTTCATTATCTCAGAAAAGGCATTTGTTTAGGAACATGAAGAGGTTTGTAACAACGTAAAAAGAGAGAAAATTTAACAAAATACAAAACGGTTAGGAGTTGCCCATTTGTTGTAGATGCAAATATGTTTTTTCGTAATAAGTACTGCTATCTATGGCTAACTTGTGTTATTGGTTGTAGATTGGCGCCATCTATATGGCGCCAATCTTATTTTAAAACAAACTGTACCCCTGTGCATACGATATTTCTTTTTTAATAAAAGTTCAAAGTTTTTAGCCCAAAAAAGATCGATATCGAGGCAAGAATCTAGTCGTCGTGCACTTTTTCTATATAGAGCATCTAATTCGATAAGTGCAGCATTGCATTCTGTACATATTAGAGAGTATATCAAATTAGTTTTGATCGGTACTTTGTACGCCGGAATATACAACCGCCGTATTTACTTTCTTTGTGTTGGGGCAAAATCGGGTACTTACATATCTCATATAATGAAAAGAGGAAGCACTGTTATCCTGCCTTTGTCTCCCTACAAAAAGCAATTAGAAACGAAAACTAACACTCAGAAAAAGAAACGACTAAAAAAAAAGCTTTTTGAGACTCCTAAAGTTAAAAAGTTAAATAAGGAAGTCCTGCAGCAATGTCGAACAAGAGAATATCATTATTTGTAATTTTTGTCAATAGAATACATCTTTATATTGTACAAAACCGGGTACTTTGACTTCTCCACAAAATCTTGTTATTCTTGGTAATCAAAATTTTTTTTTTTAGCAGCTAGTCTTATTTTCTCATAGTTTAAGGTTCACTAAAGACTACTAACGATCGGTAAAATTTTGTTTACTCTCAGATTTTTTGTAGGAAGACAAATCCTAAAAAGTACCCGGTTTTACCCTACTTTTCCCTATAATGTTGTAAAAATATGTATTTGATTTTAGCATACGAATTTATTTTGCTTATGTGTGAAAAATGTTTACTTTTTTCCACTAGATAGGTATCATGATATACAGTATGTTTACAGTACAGTTCCTTTTTTCGTATTTTACATTAAATTAATATTTTTGATGTGTTTTATTACTAAAATATGACGGTTGAAACCGAGTCAATATGACACGCAAATAATAAATGTTTCGCAAAAAGAAAAGTGATTATCATAAATACACACAGAATATTTCTTATTATAAATATAATAAAATAAAATAATCAAAATTATTTCATTAAACGAAAACATCAATTTCCAACTACAAGAAAACTTTCTGGGCGTAAAGTTAAATTTGGTCGATGGAAATAATAATATTTTTCATTAAAATATGGAAATTGTTAGAAGAACAAATTTTTAAAAACTTTTTGATATGCATGATATCGTCAAATAATTATTATAAATCCTACACAAGTAATTTTGCAATCGAGCGAATGCTTTGTACAATATTTCTTTTATTTCTAATAAACGCTTTTTTTTATTTGATATGTATAAATATACAAAATATAATTTTTCGAAAAATATAATACGTAAAACTTATACGTCTCATAAGAAATAAGTATATATGATTAATTCTTATGAAAAGATTCTTAAAGAAAAGAGAAAAATTTTCAATCGACAATATCATCGGCGATTCGCACGTTACTTTTTCAATAATGAAAACCGTTTGGCAAATCGTTGCAAACTTTTGTACGTGCGATCGTACAAAATGCACGTGGCCACTACGTAAACCACATTGCTTCCGCTATAAAATACGAATATCATGTTGTATTTTGAGAAAATTGTAGCTCGTTTCGTATATTTTTCTTACAAAACCACCACCTTGCAAAGCATCTTCCGTCGTCGTCGTCGAAAGAGAGAGAGAGAGGGAGAGAGAGAGGGAGAGAGAGAAAGAGAGGAAGAGGGGGGAGAGATAGAGAGAGAAAGAGAGGGAGAGGGGGGGGAGAGAGAGAGAGAGAGAGGGAGAGAGGAAGAGAGGAAGAGAGGAAGAGAGGAAGAGAGGAAGAGAGGGAGAGAGGGAGAGAGGAAGATAGGGAGAGAGGGAGAAAGGGAGAGAGGGAGAGAGGGAGAGAGGGAGATAGGGAGAGAAGGAGAGAGGGAGAGAGAGGGGGGGGGGCACAATTTATAGAGATTAGCCCGCGCGGGGCGAGAACTTGCGAATTGTGTTGATCGGAATGGCTGCGAAACTTTTCCACGTTTCGTTGTTATCCCGGGGAAATGTGAAAAAGTCAAACGAAAGACGCGGGGAACAGCATCGCGAGACTGAAACGACAGCGGATGCACGATAAGAATGTCCCCCGGGTGCGATGCAACTCTGTTCCAGCGTCCTTGTTGCGCGAAAATGCAAGAGAAGCTGAGCAGATCACTAGAAATCGCGCGAATGTTCTTCCACACACATATTCGGACATACTTTCATGTCTGATTATTTTTCTTTTCTTTTTGACGATAGAAGAAATTTTAATAACCTTTTGTGTCAGCATAGTTCTGACCACACAATACATAAGAGAGGGCAATTGCAAACTGAAAATATATAAAGCTATATATATATATATTTAATGTGCACAGATAAACTATATTTTACTTACTTTTAGCAATATTTTTTTTTTCTATTTTTATGCGAAGGATAAAAGATGCGAAACATAAAATCAAGTATGTGTAATAATAAATGTTTTTCTAAATAACAAAATATTTTTAAAAAATGTTTTTATTTATAAATAATAAAAATGTTTTTTAGATATCATGCACTCGCGAAACATTAAATGTTGTTGGACCATTAATATTTACACGTGATGCAATTATGTATATCCGCATGCATAACAAAATGCATTAAGACGTACACGTCCACTAATAACGGTGGTATATATATATCAACAATTTTTAATTTTAATAATTAAAAATACAAGAGGCAAAGCGCGATTATATCCGAAAATTATCCATTTTCCAAATTTTGTTCCCAATTTTATCACAAGCGTGATTCCGTCGTCGCAGGCGTCAACTGTTTACCATCATTTAGATTACACATCATGCATTTTGATTTAATTTTAAAATGAAAAAAGATTCTTACGAATAAAATTTTCACATTAAAATATGAAATGATATTCTTCTTGCTCATATTGATGCAACTAAACCGGAGATTATCTTGCATTAAGATGATCAATAATTATCGACTTTGCGATACGGACGATTTTAATAGCATTTATTAAATTAATAACGACAAGAACTTCGGGTTACAAAAAAGTGGAGCATGCACGTGTGGTTAGATAGTAATATATTGAGATAGGAAAATAGCCGGATATATATTTTTATATAATTAATAACGAAACAGTTTATATATATATAAAGTTCAAAATCACATCTTTTCGTTTGACTTTATAAAAGGATATTAAAGAAGATATTAGAAGGATATATGAATTAACACGCAAAAGTCACATTTTGCATTTATAAAATATATATAATAATGAATAAAATTATAAAAAATTTTCTCGCGCAACTTCATTAATGTTGCGTACAAATTAATTATCGCAAGAGAATTCTCCATCGCGCAAGATAAAAGCAATGCAACGTATAACTGATTTGAAATATTGCAATATGATACAGTGCGTCTATTATGGAGGATAACTAATTAACGAAGGATCGAGTAAATCAATGCATTTCGTGCATCGATGTGCAACACGTGGCCCTTGTGTAGATGGTCATATTGCGTCAGGATGAGAACTAATTATCCCTCTTCTGTATTGGTGATATGTAATCACGCTGTCCTCGCTGTTAATATGATATAGAGGTTCTAAAGGACCGGGATGATACATAAATACTATTCCCACGCTCTCGCGCTGACAAGTAATATTAATTATTTGGAACAAAGCATGACTCATGAAAACATCATTGCTTCGAAGAATGCTGTTTTAATTGATATGTTATATATACATCGACGGTTTTATATGGATTAATATATAATAATCGGTTTTATATGGATTAATATATATTAATATATACGATTTTGTATGAAATTTATGCATTATCATAGTCGCTGGAATTTACCCGAAATAGCTTAAATTTTTCGAAAAATGTTTATTATTATTTATTAATATATGCATTTTTATTTGCAATTACTTTGTAATTAAATGCTAGTCTATATACAAATTTACAAAAAATAAGTTTAAAGAATTATATGCTAAAAGATCATTACAATATCAGTTTATGTATTGCTATTTGCGCGAAACTAAAGTACAATAATAATACCATTACTGATGTTGGACTAATATTTCAGCATAATTTTTTTAGAACTTATCTTTAATAAATATATGACTCTTTTAGCATAATTTTTGAAACTTATCTTTAGGCGCAGATTATTATAAAGTGCAAAAAAATCTCGATAATAAATTGCTGCTCTCTGAGTCGACAACTGCGAACGACGAAAATCTTTCGGTCTTTATTGTGTGCAGTGTCCTTTTCGAGCCATTCGAATGTTCTTTGAGAGAGCAATAGTGAGAAACCGAGGCAACAGATCTATAACATCAATATAGGATCTCGATGAGATCTTTCGTACCCGTTCCATTCCTTCTGAACCTGCTACCCCTTATCCGATGGCGCTCCC
Organism: Formica exsecta; assembly: GCF_003651465.1. Classification (NCBI taxonomy): domain Eukaryota; kingdom Metazoa; phylum Arthropoda; class Insecta; order Hymenoptera; family Formicidae; genus Formica; species Formica exsecta. The sequence continues at coordinate 452,742 of NW_021853477.1, forward strand.
CGCATTTTCGTGCCATCCTTTTACCTCGCTCTCTTTTTTATTTATTTTATGAAACGATGCCGGATACGGTATTAAATTCTTAAAGGATGTACCAATACGGATTTATCTTTTATGACTTGCCGCTTTTAATTCCATGGCCGTTTGTTCTTGCGTCTTATTTTGAAGTTTATGGCTGACCCTCTTAATACGACGAGACTCGTGAAACAAGTAACAAATGTGTAAGGAAAAATTCATTATAGATTCTCGAACGAATCATTTTCGTCTCTCGAAAGAATGCGAGAATTAATCCGTGATCTTTTTTTTCAACATATAAAGAAAAATATGTATTGAATCTCGAAATGTATTAGATTCATCTTTAAACGCACTCAGAGTACCAAAAAGAGAGTTTGGCAAATGTAGATGTATTCTTTTTTAATAAATTCGTTTATATTCGTCGAATAAACGAGATAAATTTTCCAGTGTGTTCGGAACAAGAGGAAAACGATGTCGTTCGAGAAGACGTCGTGTTGCGTGGCTTCACGAAACGAAATATGTTCACCCTTACACTAACATCAACGGTCGCGAGTTCACGCAAGTTCGTTTGTCTCGTGTCAGTCGACTCGGGAAAAAATTGCATTTTCGATTCACGGAAGTCTGTTTATTCACGTTGCTTCGTTATGAATACTCATTGCAAGTTTAGCTAGGTCGGTTTCCATGGAAAACATCGCTCGCACAATAAGCTCTACTCGTTTCGTTTCGCCACGCAATTTTTTCTTTTTTCTTTTTTTTATGGCAGAAACGAAAAGTATGCACGGTACTCACGTCGTATCGTTCCTGGATGTGGGGCCCGGCTTGCGCGATATAGAGCGTACTGGCGGTGTCGAATACTAATTCCTGGGGGATTCTGGTGACCCTCTGTCGGGCCATCTCGTGGCAATTGAGGTAGAAGGTGACATCGGTCGCGGAAACCTTAATGACGATCTTCGACCACTTCTTCGTAAGCTTCGGCACGGTAAATTTCGCCACCTCCTCCGAGTGCGAATGCTCGTCCGAGTTTGTATAAACCAACGAGACGTTCTGGTTCGAGCCCGGTCCGTCCTGCCAGCATAATCGAGAGAATGTAAAACTCTTGCAGATCTAGCTTGACACTTTGCATTCTAATTACATTTAAATTTCGTAATTAATAAAATGCAACTTTGCATGAATATAAGATTAAGCAATTAATTATTGAAAAAAATAAAGGTATATTTTTTTCACACAATATTCTGCATTAATAGATGAAAAGGAGGCACGATATAAATATATTATCACACACACATTTAAGAAAAACCACAAAGCAAAGAATTGTAAAATTAGATAATTTGAATAAATAAATAGTATCGTTATAATTTAATATTTTGAACAATGCCGATAGTTGAAAATATCCTTTCGAATATCGAAGCTTTCTAGAAATGTTCAAAGTAATCCGCTTTGCTTATCGTTCGGAGCACGTACGTGACATGTTACGAGAATAGCCCTTAAAAGGGGCGCGAGAAGAAATTTTAAGATTAAATGATACTATCGAGAGAAAGGGAATCGGAAAACAGAAAATAGCGTTTAGTAAATATTATAGAAATAGCTATGTGGTTTGAGACAATTGCATTTTAAAGACGAAAAATCATAAAGAACAAAAAAATCATTTTTTAAAAATATTATATTACAGTATGTCTTCTCAAAAAGCATTCTTGACATAAAAATGTAATTCATAATAAAGATGCACGCAGAATAAAAACTGCTTTAGGCACTATTGTAAGTATTTTTTAATTAAATAATAATTATGATTAAATGCTTAGCTAAAAATGTAACTATAAAAAGTAATTATAAAAAGTAAATGTAATTATAAAAAACTTTTTCTTTTTTAACTCTCTAAATTATAATCACAATTTTGATTATGATATCGCTGTGAGAGTAATATTATCTAAAAAATAAGAATAAATAGGAAATTACTGCAAGAAATCTTATCACCACAACCACGTATATAATAATCTCTTTTCCGCTTATTCATTCATGAAATAATATTACAAAAATATCGCAATTACATTGATAAAATCCTGTTAAGGAGCTAACTACCCAGATGTTAAAGCGTATTTCTTTATAATTTGATATATAAGTTATATATCAAATAACCTTCTATTTCACGTTCATTTTCTCATTTCCGCAAGGCATTTGCCTCCTTTTTCATCTCATATACGCTATTATTTTCTTCAACATTATACTATTACTCGTTTAGTCATGCCGTGTAGCAATACGACTCGCTCATAATCTTTAATAAAATCGTATAATGTTTTGTAAAAGAGATATCTCGGCGAATCGGAAATAATTTAAGTCGTTGCAAAAGTCTCGGTTGCAGAAAAAATTAGAGATTTAAGAGACGTATATTATACGCTTACCGAAATTCTAATGCCCAATTGGACGACGGTTTCGAAGGGATTAAGGACGGCAAAGAGGTAGCTCGTACGGAAAGAGGTCGGCTTAAATGTGGCCACTAGAGTGAACTCGGCTGGCAACTTTTCCGGGAGGTACAATCTGTGTGGTTGTTTCACTTCGGATCCGGGTCGAAAGCCAAATGCCGGGAATCCGTCCAGACCGTCATCTATATAAAGATTGTTATCGTCCGTCATTGACGACACCGACGCCTCCATTAAATCGTATACTACTTCTGAAAGCATAAAACATCAATAGTTTCTATTAAATTGAGTTTAACTGTGGCAAAGTCGTTAAATGTTGACGGTTCGAGCAACTAATTGATCTAACAATATTGAATTATCATAATAATATTAAATTGAAATGCTACATAGATTGATAGGTGTAATCGAGGTTATTTGAGAACAAACTTTGAGCAGAAATAAATTAATGCATGCATAAATTAATGTTAATTAAAATTGTTGATATTGTTTTGTTTGTGAAACAATTGTTGTTGAAGTAGAAAAAAATATATGGTAAGATATAACGTATGATTTTCCCGCAACACTGAAAATTATAAGTATTTTTGATAAAAAATTCTAACAAAGATTATTCGTAATCCAGAAATTTAAAAAGTTATCTCTTTCTACTAATTAATCTTATCTTAATGAGCTTTATTTCTACTTGCAGAATTTGTTCTTGGATACAAAACAATAATCTGTTTTGTATAGACCTTTTTGTATAAATTAACAAATACATAGTAATGCATCGCTTCATATACACATTCTGGTCCGATTAGTTATGGGAATCCAATGAGAACAAGGTTAATTAAGAAAACTGTTAAGAACGGGATATTTCGCGAAAAAGTGTTCTGTCCGAGAAAACTACGAAAGAGTAGTTCCGAGCGAATGTAGAAACTTTAATTAATTTTTCGCGCGCGGGTTTTAAGAGTCGAGAGAGAGAGAAAAAGAGAGAGAGAGAGAGAGAGAGATTAGTAAGTGATATTCTAATAAGATTATTTCAGGGTAAAATTATTTAACGATTAACGTATCTAGTTGTAAATTTGTTGATTGTGTAAAATCGAGATATGCCGAAAAAATTTTGTCATCGATTCCTAAAATGAAAAACCTTTAACAAATTAAATCACAAAAATTCTATTATTTATTGGAATATTTAAATGTAAAAAATTGCTTTGAATATCGAAAAATAATCTTGTTGCAAAAAAATGCTATTACTAGAAACATTTTTGTAATGCTGACAATTAATAAAAGAAAAAATATCGATATAAATGAATTGATTTCTAAAAATGTATTACATATCTCCAATTTTGCAAATATTGTTGAGGCTTTATAATAGAAATTTATAATATTTCGTAACGGAATTTTTTTTTATATGCTGCATCCAGAGAATAAGAGTTTTAAATCATTTATATGAAGTTTTTATAATATCGATAATTACTGAATAAAAATATAGTAAAACTTTATTGTAACAAAACATTGTGTTGTATGCGTGTGCAATCTGTGCACACACGGTATGATTAAGATCATAATTCTTTAATATATGACAACACCATTTTGCTCGCCATGCGTCATGCTTCGTCCTATGACACTCGATACATCGCGTGATATTCCACGGCTGAAAGCCCGATAACCGATATTTATTGTCGGGGACACAGGTTGCCGCAGTAAATCGCATTAAAAATCCTTCGTGCGAGCAGACATCGACACGCTCGACTAGTCATTGCTAAAAGACGCTCCTCGTTACACTAAATCATACCTAATATTGTTGCATGAAGGATTCATCAGCACATACTAAAATATGTAACTTTGCTGCCTTTGATAAGCACGAGTGAGATTATTCCTAAGAATTATGTTATTAATTAAAAAAACGAATGTTTTTCCATTTCTTTTTTTTATATTATGTTTTCTAAAAAAATATACAAACGTTGAAGCCAAAAAAAAAAAATATTTTAAAATAGTACCGTATCCAGATTAATAAAATATATTATCTTTACGTATAGTGCTCGCTTCATTCATATCTTTTTTCCTACACATATTCTCATATCATAAGCAGTTGCTCTAACAGCGAAATTCGTGAGCAAAGTAAAATTGTCCAACGAAAATACACGTAACAGCATGTCGGCGAACAGCGTAGGTTAAATTATCGTCACGCCCGAGGTAATTTCCAAATTGCATTTGGCTGCACCATATTCTCGTGTAACATATTCATTTCTATGGTCACGAGAACGTTGAGTGCCCCACGAATTCTCGTTTTCCTATCCGACTTGTTTTCTACAGGCTACATTTTTTTGCGAACTGCAAGTAGAGTGGTCTGTTCTGCGAAAGTAAACCAATTTTTTATTTATACAAACTGCAAATATGAAACTGGGTGAATATATGTCCGACGAATATATTTCGAGATTTGAGAGCTGTAAGAAAATTGATAATATATATCTTATATGTATGTATTTATTAGATTTATTCAACAACACAACAAAAAAGTATCTTCAGTTTATATTATCAGTTAACAAAAGTAAAATTACTGATACATTATTTATTAATAACAAATTTTATATGAATTTTTTATATCGTTTTTTTAATATCCTTGAATATTTATTCTCCTTACTCTTAAAAAATCAAATCTTATCAATTTCGAGACGTCCTTAATCACGACTAAAAAATTTGATTTGCACAATTGTAAATGTAACAAACATTATCATCGCGTACATGTATGTATATAAAATGTAGAAGAATCACTATTTTTTTTTCTCTAAAGAGAGATGGATTGTTTAAAACGTACTTTCTACTGTTTTCCGATTTTCAGACAGATTTTGGAAAATATCCGAAACGTTTGCAATAACAGTAAAGAAGATTTCAATGCTTGATGGATTGCAGCGTCGAATTGATATGCACAGTGATTCGAACGCCGGTATAGGAACTAACCGCGCGACCTCCTACGCCCGTATACGCTCCTGACGCGGATCTCTATTTTGCGCCGAAATTGCGATAGGCCCGAGTCATTTCGAAGCTCAAACTAGGAAGCACGGAGTATGCAAATTGGAAGAGGTGATAGTAATTAAAGCGCGAAGACGGGACTTAATGAACGAGCGGATCTCGAGTGTGCGCTTTCTTTTCATAATAATCGTCACACGGAAACGTGATTTCACAGGAATTCGCTTATAATACATTAATGGAATTTTATTTGTGTTTAATTTATTTCGACATTAATTAATAACTTTCTTATTATTTTCTCGCGATAAATGTGTCACGTTCACATTTCCGTTAAAAATCTTGCGCTATCATAAGTGTATAAAAGATTTATTATTACGCTTCTCTCTCTGAAATTGTAGATGAGATTTTTCGCGCTGATATATTCATATATTTTGCAATAACCATATATTAACAGCTATCATTTTTACATCGTGTGATGAATGCTCGATATTTGTATATAAAATAATAAATTATTATTTTTTGTAAAAACCACGCAGTCGTATCAGTAAAGATTAAAATGGACATCATCGTTTACCGATTGCACAATTGCATTCCACTTCGATAAATTAGCCAAAACTTTGTCATTTTGTCGTCGGGAGTATACCTTTAAATATATTCCAGCGTGAAAATAGTTTTGAATTTTCTAGAGGCTTGGGGATATGCGCGCGCAAAATTGTTATTTTGTTCGAGGATAATTAGGTAATAAACTCCATTCGCAAGCGCGCTTATTGACGTTCAAAAAATTTATTACAAATTATTATTATAATAACGTGCATAATATGCAATTTTACGCGAGTCCGCTCCGCCATAATTCTCGCTTCCATCTTCGGAATTTTGCGCGAATACATTTGCATAAATTCGTATGCCAATTCGCCGTGTCAGCTCGTTACAACTTTCCCGATGGCGCATACAAGAATCCATGAATCTCACAAATCGAACAAACGAATTGAACGTTTCAATACGAGTCGAGATGCAAATGTCTTCTTTAAACTCTCGACGCGCGAAGAGAGTTTTGCTGTCGGTTTCTATGCATCTATCCACGCTGCAATGCAGTCTATGTTGTTTGTTGCGGTGTTTGTTACAGGCTGATGTTTTTATTTCATTATCTGATTTTTGCATGATGTATTTCTGCGTTATTTTTCGTATTATTTTGAATGTTATATTGTTATATTTTTCTTCCATTAGCACAAATAAAATTACTTAAGATGTATCAGTATATATAACTTATAATGCGGTTATATGTATTTCAAGATAATATACACAATAGTATACACAAGATAATATACACAAGTGTTATTTCAAGAAATAATGCATATACATTATTTAATGTTTACCTGAGTTTGACACATGTATAATTAATGATAATTATATAATATTATTTAGCAAGAAGATTATTTTATTTATTGTAATAACTATAATTTATATAGTAACAATTTGTTATTTTTACAAATTCTAATATAATTATCTAGTTATAATTAAAAAATGCTATTAAAATCAAGATGTATAAAAAGTTTGTATAAAAATTGATTTGATCATTGATAATAAATAATGTTGTCAATTTTCCTAACGGTTACGTTCCAAAAAAAACTTATCAAACATCAGAAGTAAAAAATCGAGTACACATGTAGGCAACATTGTCGCTATTGCAAAGCCTGGTCTCCGTGAGAATAAAACGTGAGAAAGACGTCTTGGGAGACATTCTTACATTCCAGCAAGTTTCGTGATCTCCCATCAGGGATGGCTCTTTTCTTCGGTCTTGCAATTCTGCAGTTTTTGCGAACGGTTTATTTCTGGCGCGCGGAGAGTACGCTCGTCTCATATTTTTGCATATTTTAATGCACGAGAGGAATGCTATTGTTAGCTATCTTCACATATTTTTAAACGTACAGATTGATTAAAATGAAATCCATAAACAGTTTTACAAAAACTATGTGAGATACATGAAAGAACACACATATTACATATATGTACAAATTGTAAATTTTAAAAAAGATATTATTTATTATTAAAAAACGTTGAAAATGAATTGAGTATAGCTGCGGTTAAAATAAATATCAATATACAATAAAAATCAAATAAACAGATTAAATTCTTATAAATGCATAAATATAGATTTTTTTATTGCATGAATATTGCCATATAGAAATAATTAATACGTTATAATATCTTCCTACAAACTACATGTATAAAAATATAATATCTCTTCTAAATTCTCTCTTTCCAACCATGCTACGTGTGGTAATTGTGGAATATTATAATTAGTTATGAATCTCAAAATTAAAATTTTATATAATAATGAAAAAAATGCCCATGTAATGAGAAAAAAATCATAAATTAGTTAGAAAACAGAATACACAAAAAATACGCTAGCAATATATAGCCGTAAAAAACAAATATGGTAAAGACAATAAACAACAAATTAATTAGTAAGGCTCCGAAATATTAACAAACAAAAAACCGTAATTATAGAAGGCAATTAGGAGCCAGCGCAGTATGTAAGGCGGTTTACTTTTATTAATATTGACAGCTTTTTTATTTTTATTTTTATGTATTTATTAATTTGTTTATTATTTATTTATTTTTTGACGATTTTGTTAATGGCGATTTTATAATATTATGTAAAGTTACCCATTATTTATGTTTTTGCGCTGAAGAGGGTCTCAAAAAAGACCGAAACGTTCGCGAATTTTATCTTGAATTAATAAATTTCAATTACGCCCTATATACTGCGCTGGCTCCTTATTGCCTTCTATAATTACGGTTTTTTGTTTGTTAAAGACAATAAACACGAATGGCAAAATTCGTAAAAAATCGAATAATTTTCATATTTGAATTTCTGCATCTAATTTCTCATATCGCAGAATTTTATAAATATACAGGTTGTTCCCAGGTTGAATGGCCAAACTTGAAATATGAATTTAGGACCTTAAAACAAGAAAAAATTTTTCTCTGGAAGTATGCTCGCAAACGCTTCGTTCAAGAGATATTGACTTCTGAAGTTATGAACTATATAATTTCGAAATGTTTCTTTTTATTTTTGTTTTGAAGATTGAAGGTCATTGACAGGCTTGTGTTCGCACTGCAAATAAAGCTCCGTACATTCGTACCAAATAATTGTTAGTTCGTTGAATGCTTTCTGTCATCGATAGATGCAATGCTTGTCTCCGAGCTGGAGGCCATCATTTTGAACAAAACATTTAATTATTAAATTTTGATTATTGTACAGCAATAAATAGAATAAACCTAGATTATTTCGAAATTATTCGTTCCTATAGTTCATAACTTCAGAAGTCAATATAACATTTATTATACACATTATACACACTTTTTCTTAAAAACAATTTTTTTTAATATCAATTAACTTGTCTCATTATTCTGTACATAAAAGTATTATAGTAAGTATACAGGGTGTTCCCGGGTTAAATGGCCAAACTTGAAATATTAATTTAGTACCTTAAAACAAGAAAAAATTTTCCTCTGGAAGTATGCTCGCAAACGCTTCGTTCAAGAGATATTGACTTCTGAAGTTATGAACTATAGGAACGAATAATTTCGAAATGTTCCTTGTTATTTTTGTTTTGAAGATCGAAGGTCATTGACAAGTTTATGAAGTGCCTATTAATGATCTTCAATCACTAAAACGGAGGATAGTGCAAGAGTGCGAAGAAATGACAGATGTACAATGTCAATCAGCCACTCATTCTGTCATCGATAGATGCAATGCTTGTCTCCGAGCTGGAGGCCATCATTTTGAACAAAACATTTAATTATTAAATTTTGATTATTGTACAGCAATAAATAGAATAAACCTAGATTATTTCGAAATTATTCGTTCCTATAGTTCATAACTTCAGAAGTCAATATCTCTTGAACGAAGCGTTTGCGAGCATACTTCCAGAGGAAAAATTTTTCTTGTTTTAAGGTCCTAAATTCATATTTCAAGTTTGGCCATTTAACCCGGAAACACCCTGGATATAATGCGATTAGAAATAAGCGCAATTTTTGAAAAAGGTCGACTTGCGATTTTATTTAAAGTTTCAGATAAAATAATTTCTTATCTTAAGAATGTATGTGTCATATGTCAAAACATCAACAAAAGCATGAAAATTTTGTAGGCTCTTCTACTATTTCTTTTGAGTATCTGTGCAAAACTGGAGCACAATTTTCTTAACGGTTTCGAAACTATTTAAGTTTAAAGTTGGTATTGATTTTTATGGAAAATCGCGTATTGTGTGTAGCACTTATTGACAAAGTTGACAAGGAAAAAACATTGTCAACAAAATAAAATTTTTTACATATATTAAGGAAACTCTAATAAATATTTGTGCAAAACTTGATTTAGATCTATTTATTTGTTTAAAAGTTATTTACTAAAAATTGTAGAAAAATATCCTCTCTCTCTCTCTCTCTCTCTCTCTCTCACACACACACACACACTCACTCACTCACTCACTCACTCACTCACTCACTCACTCACTCACTCACTCACTCACTAAAATAAATATTAATATACTAAAAATCAAATAAACAGATTAAATTCTTATAAATGCATAAATATAGATTTTTTTATTGCATGAACTGAGAGATTTCATAATACGATATTTGGCAATGTTACAATCGAAATATTTTTCCATATAGTATATATTTAATATTTTTATAATATATATATATATATATATATCACTCACTCACTCACTCACTCACTCTCTCTCTCTCTCTCTCTCTCTCTCCTCTCTCTCTCTCTCTTTCTCTCTCTCTCTTTCTGCCAATTACTCGTTTTTTTTTTATTTCTTGCAGTTGATTTTATTCACGGGGTATTCACAATCAAAAGTTTTTGTCATAAATTAGGAAAAATATGAATTATAATTATTTTCTTTTACGAAGACGTTAAAAATCATATTATATATTTTGTGATACTTTAATTTTCTTTTCATAATCCATCATTCATCAATCATTCTTTTTATAATCCAGATTTATTTATTTGATTTTTCAAACGGTATAAACGTAAAAAATATGTTTTTTTTTAATTTTGACAGTTTTTTGCTACTATTGTACAGCCAAAACATTTTTAAATAGCTTTGCACAATGGACCAGCGTAATATGCGAGGAATGCCAAGTTAAGAGATCCGCGAGCTTCCTCTTTCTTGCGCATCTTCTGTATTAAAATCTCTAAGTTGCTGGCATCAGAAAATGCTACGGAAAACAATGGCGCGGATGCGTCACGATAAAAGACAAAAAAAAGGTCCGTTTTTCCATCAAAAGTTCGAGTAAAGCCAAGTGAGGAACCGGTAGATGCGGCCTCGTTAGAAACAAGAATACGCCGCTATCTTGCGTTGTTTGTTATTACATTGGAAACTACTCGGTCGTCTACGCGCGAGAGCGACATTGTATTTTTAAGTCTTATAAGCTTCTGTTTATTGTGCATGGAAAATATACGCCGAAATGATTGTGCCTGGACTTGGATGTTTACTCTACGTGGAATAAAAACATTCTCCCAGTCTAGTGCATATACGCGACATATTCACAAAATTGCACCGCGAAAATGCGTTTGTTTTCGAACAATTATTACGCGCGGCCACGTAGACGAAAATATTTTCTATTAGAATTTGTCCAAGAGTTTGGAATAATATTTGTTTGCAATGTGCAGAAATATAGCGCAATATTCTTATTAAATTTTCATTATATCTTCACTTGTATTCGTTTTCTATCATGCGCAATTTATTATATTGTGCGGGTAACGCGAGATATATATTACAATATTTATATATTAGTTACCCGCGCAGTTTAACATTTTATTTTATTAATTATGATATCGTCAACAATTACGATAAGATGCAACGCTGCGTTTTGAAAGCGCTGTTGCGAAGAAGTAATATCTCGCAAATCGCGATGCAAACTCGTTTCCGACACATTATTTCCCACGTAAATTCTACCGACGCGATAGAAGAAGTTAAACGGCGAAACAAACAGCGTCGCTTAGAAGTTGGTAACCTCACGATGCGCGAGAGGAGAGGATAGCGCAAAATCAGATTACAAAAGATTGCGGCCAAGAGTGCCTCCTCCTCCTCCTCCCATCCCACCCCTTCTGATTCCTTCCTCCATTATCTCCGTCTCCCTCCCATTTTCCGCTGAAACGAATCTCGGGTGAGAAGCTAAGAGAGCAAGAGATCGGAAAGAAAAACAGGCGCAACTCGCTGGTAAATCGAGTTTCGAGCGAGAATTTTCCTCGCGATCTTGTTCGCGAAAATTTTAGCGGTCGCGTCCGACGTGTAATGTCCGCGACTACTGCTCACAGTAGTAGTAATCGAACGTTTTTGTCAAACGTCGGTTCGAGTGTCGGTTAGCAGATGGCGCCAGAGATTCCGTCGACCTGACTTGGGTTCGTTACAGTCGTTACCTACTTTATTGCCTAGCACACAATATGCACTTTTTTTGGAGTCTTGATTCTTTGAGATTTTATGTCGCGATTTTGTCGCGAATTTCTTTTAAAAAGATGTTTTGGCTGTACAATAGTAGCAAAGCTGTCAAAATTAAAAAAGAAACACATATTTCTTGCGTTTATACTGTTTAAAAAATCAAATAAATAAATCCGGATTATAAAAAAATTTAAAGTATCACAAAATAATATGGTTTTTAAAAGTCTTCGTAAAAGAAAACAGTTGTAATTAATATTTGTCCTAATTTATGACAAAAATTTTTGATTGTGAATACCCCCTGAAATTAACTGCAAGAAACAAAAAAAAACGAGTAATTTGCAGAAACAGAGAAAGAAAGAGAAAAAGATAATATTCTTCTACAATTTTTATTAGTAAATAATTTTGAAACGAGTAAGTGGATCTAAATCAAGTTTTGCACAAATATTTATTAGAGTTTTCTTAATATACGTGACAATTTTTATTTCGTTAGCAATATTTTTTCCTTGTCAAATTTGTCAATAAGTGCTACAATGCGCGATTTTCCATAAGAATCAATACTAACTTTAAACTTAAATAATTTTCAAACCGTTAAGAAAATTGTGCTTAGGTTTTACACAGGTACTCAGAAAAAATAGTAAAACAGTTTACGAAATTTTCATGCTTTTGTCAATGTTTTCACATATGACACATACATCCTTAACCATTATGATTGCATTTGCTGCTTCGAAAATCATTGCGACTTGTTACAGTAATTCTCGAAATATGATGTCAATCTTTTCAAGATATCTTTATCTTCTCTCTATATTTCTTAAATTTTTTTTTATATGTGAGGATTGTTTTATGCATTTGTAAACAGAGAAGACTATTCATATGATCATTGATTTTGAAAAATACAGAATTTATATTTTGCTGCTTCGAAAATCATTGCGACTTGTTACAGTAATTCTCGAAATATGATGTCAATCTTTTCAAGATATCTTTATCTTCTCTCTATATTTATAGAATTTTTTTTATATATGAGGATTGTTTTATGCATTTGTAAACAGAGAAGACTATTCATATGATCATTGATTTTGAAAAATACAAAATTTATATTTTCTAGTAAACTAACTAATTGTAAATTTGCAAAGGAATATTTTTCCTAACTTATTTGACATTTCGAAATGTTGTACACAATATAATTTATTTACAATTAAATACAATTAAGTCATTACCATAAGTCATTAAAGTAGTATTCCTAAAACACACAATATTTCCTGTCTTACACTATTTATGAGAAATGATGAATTGATGACGCAACTATGGCGTGACCAAACGAGTCGTAAATTTAGATCAACAGAAACTCCCCAGGAATATCAGGCTCATTGAATCGGAAATGCTGAAATACCACTTGTAACGAAGTATGCCAGAGCCCGTCTGACTCGTTACATTCTTCATCTACTTCGTCACTCATTTTACTCGGCTTACGCCAGCAAACCAGGTCGTCGCAATTGTTTCATTTTTTTTTTCATTCGCTTCCGAACTTCACGAGCGGCGAGTTCTTTTTTAGTTCTTCGCCGCTCATTACAAATGGTACTGATACGATTTCAGCAGAGATAACGTGCAAAAAAGATATTATAGAAATGTTCAATCAAGAGCAAAATATTAAGATAAAATATGCATTAAGCATTTCTGTGTTTTAATTTACAATATTTTTCACAGATGTTTCACAAACATTTGTAAAACACAATTTGTACTAATATGAGTTTAATGTTGAATTTAAATTTTAAGAAAAAGATTCTAATTAAGATTCTATTAAGAATCTATATCAAAAAATTCTTAACAATTAGCATATTCTTTTATCAATATACAAAAATTATTATAACATGTCAAAATCAGAGTTCAGGAAAATGACTATGTTGCGCTGATAGAATTTCGAAGTCATCAGCAACAAGCTTACACTAGCGATTATCCGCTGATAAGGGTCAAACTGTTTCATACTATATTATCCTTCCTCTATAAGACGTATTATCTACTTATGCCAAGAAACTTTCAATCCTAGTTCCTCGTTTCCTACTACAAGAAAGTGTCAAGATCAAGCAAGTGTCAAGATGAAACGGGATATTGCTATCGACGGAAAATTTACGTCTCTCGACATTGATGCTAGTTTTATTTACCGTAAAAGTTAGATAATTGTTTCGCGAGAATTCGACGGGAACGAAGAGCTATGTGTGCCGTTAGTGAAACGCTAATTGCAGGATGCGACGGGATTTAACGCACCTCAAAATCAAAGCAGATGCGGGTTCCGTGTACTCTCGCGACGATCGAGAACTCGCAAACAACTTGAAAGGGGTTAAATATTCGAACTCGAGCGACTGAACAAGCGAGTAATCTAGCTGGAATAGTTGCACCGATACATGAATAACGCGAGAAATAAAGGTGCTATAAATTTCGCGAATTCTACTTGTCTCTCTACCTTTATCATCGATAATTTTATGTTCTTTAATAAAATAACAATTATTCACACAGCCATTGCCATCATCAAGATTGATAATTATGATGGAGATGAAAATGACATTGTAAATGTTTTAATAAAATAAGTTGATAATTTAAATAATTAATCGATTATAGAAAGTAATTTCTCTTTTCACAGAATCTCAAGATTTCTTTTAGAGATAATATAAAAAGTTTATAAAAAATATATAAATACGGAAAAGTAAGGGAAGGTAATGGAAAGTATATTATAAGTATATTATGTCATGTCATAAAAGAATTTTCTTAATTTATAATTTTTAAAATATAGAAAGATACATGGAAAATAACACACAAAACTTCATCCTCATTACTCTTTATTTCCGAAAGTGTAAGTAAAAGTATTCATGAAGCTTACCAAAGTCCTCGAAGGGCGTAAGAGCCATTGTATAATTCTGCTCAAAGTACCGGATAAAATCCCCGACTTTCAAGCCGACTTTTGTCATTCTCGTTTACCGTGATGAACAAAGGCTGTTGAAAATAGAGACGTAAAATCACGAATTTCGTGTCCTTTATCCGAACTCTGTAAAATTTTCCGGATGGTGTGCGCCAAGTATTAATTGAAACTTTATAATTGGAGGACCTCTTCTTAACGATCGAAGTCGTACGAAGCACGTTCGAGTAATGTTTTATCATTTTGTGTCCTTACGGCAAAAAAAATAGAATACTCTTCGTTGAAAAATGTGATGAAATAATAGCTTTTGTTTCTAAAAAATCATGTTTCCTAACATCAAAAGATATCATAAATCGAAAAAAAATTGATGATTATTTATTTACCCAAAATTACTAAAATCAATTATCAGATATATAGTATTATCAATTATTGCATTAATATAATAACCTATTTGTAAATACAAGCAATATACATATAACAAAATATTTATGAAATATAATCGTGTATATTTATATGCATAATTATAAAAAAAATATAAAATGTAACATAATTTCTCTTTCTTTTATACGAGATACAAATTTTCATATGTGTCTTAATCCCAATTTTAATTTTTATATTTTTTAAATATTTTATATATAAATATACATAACTCTTTGTTATATATATAAAAATATAATTTTTTTATATTTTATTAAATCGTAACATCTAAACAGATTTATTTCTTTTATGTTTTATACTTTATTATATTAAATAGTATTATATTAAATAGGTACTTTATAAAACCGGGTACCCATTTGAAAACATGTAAAACACCGTGCGATTACAAAGTCTAGGTTTATTTATCAAAATTATTAATCAAAATACAATACAAAGATATATTCTATTGACAAAAATTACAAATAAAGATATTCTCTTGTTCTACATTGTTACAGGACTTTCTTATTTAATTTTTTAAATTTTGGCGTCTCAAAGAGCTTTTATTTAGTGGTTTCTTTTTCTGAGTGGTAGTTTTTGTTTCCAACTACTTTCTGTAAGGAGACAAACTCAGGATAACAGTTTTTCCTCTTTTCATTACATAAAGTGTGTAGGTACCCGGTTTTGCCCCAACACGAAGAAAATGACAAACACAGCGGCTATATATTCCGACGTACAAAGTGACGATCAAAACTAATGCAATATCGATATCGATTTTTTTTGTCCCAAAAATTTTGAATTCCTCTCAAAAAAAAAAATATCGTGTGCACGTGGGCACGATTCATCTCAAAATAATGATGACATCAATCTACAACTAATAACACGAGTTAGCCGAAGATAGTAGCACTTATCACGAAGAAACAGAGGTTTGACCCGCCTACCCGGTTTTACCCTACTTTCCCCTATATTTAAAAAAAATGAGAAAGTAAACAGTTGAAGAACCAATATTTGCGCTATCGCTATACGTACCGAGGAATCTTGCTTTTTGATCCCCTGAGGATTTGCAAATATCCGAAAACAAAGAATCAAACGATCAATATTTTACTTAAACAATGACCTTATTTCTTTTTATTCTACTTTCGTTCAATCTTTGCTATTATCTTCAAAGTCAAACAGAGATAAAGATAGAAGTGATTTCAAAATTACTTTTCTTTCCATCATGATATTTATTGAATATTTTTACCAGTGCTTTTTTTAATAATATAATTGATATGAATTAATCGTTTACTTGATATTTTTATCGTAGATTTTTTATACAAAATAATGAGAAATGCGATAGTCTTTTTCGCGAAATTGTGACATACAACTTTGCTGTGAACTGAATATCTTAAACACGAGTAAAATCTTCGAAATATTGAGTACTATTCACTATATGAATATCCACGTATGAGTATGAGAAAATTTTGAATACTGAAAAAGGCGACGTTTTCTTTTTCTGCATACGTTTTCTATCCTGAAATTTCTTTTGAAATGTCATTTTATATAAAGTGGCTTGGGAAGATTGACCTAGGCTTTTCTTCATGTTGAAACTAGAAGACGAGATTTAATCAGAAAACTTTGGACAATGGGACACCTTCTTTCTCTCTTAGCGTCCATTGTTCGACTTTCGTCAAAGTGCTTCTCCGTGTTTCACCTTGTACCCGCTTAGTTCAGTTGGAAATCTTTTCGCGAGAACTCTCGCTATGAGATTAGATTCTCTCTTGCAAGCTTTATCTTATTTTACGATTAATTTATCAGGATATGTTATATTAAAACAATTATTGCATTTAGACAATTAACATATATCATTTTATAAAAATTTACGAATGCTGAAAGACAA
>NW_021853477.1:470629-494597 GCF_003651465.1 Formica exsecta
CTTTATTATATTAAATAGTATTATATTAAATAGGTACTTTAAATATTTGTTTGTTTTTTGTTGTATAATTAATTTATATTGCAATATGTTAAATAAATATATATATACATATTTTTCTGAGGTGTATGCCTGTCTTTTTATCGACCTTTTTGTATTGCCGGTCGATCTGCTGCATTTATGAGAAATGTTTCATATTTCTCTACTGCATTTACGAGAAATATTGTAGAGAGAACACCTCTTTACTACTTGAACTTTCATGCGTCCCGGCTACAGCCAAATATGACAGTCTAACTTATTCCCAAGCTTTATCGTAAATCAGGTGCTCTCAAAGGGCGCAAATCGGTAAGGAAAGTCTCACCAAAGGTAAAAATCTCGTATATTTCCGTTTTATAAGGCGACCCTTTGTATGTGCTCCCTAGGAAGCGTTCCCCATGACATGCAAAGAAGACGAGCGCAATAATTTCCCGAGGAACTTTTGTGCTATATAAAAAACTGAGTTTGTAAAAAAAAAGAGAAATATAGCAACATTAGAAATAATTAAAAATATAGTTGTAAGTAGATATATTTAACTAACTCTCTATGTAAATTCCACACACAAATTATTAATAACAAATTAATATACCATTAATACATTGATATCAATTAATTTGACTTTATAAAACAAATATGAATACAATACAAATGCTTTATAAACTATTGCAGTAATTATTTATCGAAAAGAAAGAAATTACGTATAATTACGTGATAATTCAGAATAATTGATTTTTGTTAATAAAATACGAATAATGTGCAATCTATAATATCTTTTAAATTACGTTAGATTTATTTCATTTTTTAAAACATATAAAAATGAGGTCTTCAATTTTTTTTCTTGATAATTGCGATATACTAATTGTTCCAAATTAAAAATATGCATATAGAAGATTTATCTTTCAATTTTAAGATAGCAGAGGTAATGACTCGTTGAACGAGATTCGCTAGACGATCGTTGAATCGAGCGAGTGTGTTACTGCACAAGCTTTTGAACACAGAAGTGCTGCTTTCAGGAGGGAAGCGAAAAAAAGAGTGAGACAGATGTGCTGCTTGAATGAAAGGCGTTAATTGGCAAAGGAGCCCGTCTCTCTCTCTCTCTCTCTCCTTCTTTACTAACAAGCCGAAACCAGCTGCCACTTAATAGGCTTGCTCTTAATTTCCTATTTCTCACGTGCTACTAGCAAAGGTAACGTGATGGCTGATCTCTTTTTGTTTAATGAATAAATAATAAACAAGCTTTGAAATAAAATCGAGCATACAGACCATGTCGTGAAAATTAAACGATGTGCATTTCACTGAAACTAATCTCTCTTTCTCTCTCTTTATATGTCTTTTTGCTACATAAAACTTTTGTAACGTAGATATTGAGAAAGATTGGTTGAAAGTAGTCATAAAATGAGCAAATAAGTATCATACATATATGTATATATGTATATATTATATTATATAGTATATATAGGGGTTTTATTTTTTTACAATTACTATAATTTCTTAAATGCCTATCTAACGAATATTATGACGACATTGTTCAGGATTTGATTCAGAGTAGTCATTAAAAACGCGCGTAGTGCTATACCGCAGGGCATCTTTGGTGCTTGACGCTCGTCTCAATGGCGTACAAAAGATGCGGGTAAGAGTCATATTGTTTATTAGAGATAGCTTAAGGGTAAGTCTGAGTGCCAGTCTCGACGTGTACTTCTCGTATTGTTTTCTGGAAAACCAGCCTCAAAGCATCGCAGAGCACTGCGTTCTTCAGCTTTATATTAGTGGCTCTTTTAGAAGACTCATCTATAAGCATATTCAATTCCAATTATGCGTGTTATTAGCCCATTGACTACACAGCTGTTTATTAATCTGTAAGCTGTCTCGTTTTGTAGCCTTTCTTGTAAAGAAATATTATATACGTGTTTAAAAGAGATAAATTTACAAAAAAATAATTCAAGAAATAATTCCATTAATTTCAAGAATTGTTTAGAAGTTGCTGTTTAATTCAGCAATTTAAAATAAGACATCTTAGATTAGAAATTTATTAATCTGCAATTTGCAATTAATCTGCATTATTTTGTATGTAATATATTATATATAATATGTATACCTATATTATATGTAATATTTTAAATGTAATATATATGCAACTATTGATATATAATAAAATTCACGCTGTTCCTTCTAAATAAATATAATTCGAATATATGAAATTCTCCTTTTCCCCTTTTCTTTTTCTCCGCATACGATAAGCCGTAATAATCGCTCTGCGTCTGGGGATCGCGCATTATTCTTTTATTGCACGCACCGTCGCTGAACTCTCGGGTGCACTTAAATCCGAATCCGATATCGGAATGGCGGTTGGTGATCGGTGGTTTGTAAATTATGTGAAACTCGCGCAGAGAATCCAGCCGGGTCTGACCATGTGACGAGTTCGATCGCGTCGTTACGTGTGGTAAAACTATTTTAATTTCGGTAAATTTCCGATGAACGTCCACCAGGAATTAATAAAAAACAAATGAGATTATTGTTATATTTTAGCGTTCTTTTCTCTTTTCTTTCTTTCATTTTCAATTTTCTTCGAAAAACGGATTGATATAATGATATCAAAAGAGAAAACAGAATTATGACTCTTTCTTATCTTACGATAGCAAAAATTAAAAATGCTAATTTTGATACGACAATATTCATACTTAATACTTAAACTCAATACTTTTCATTAATATGTCCCTGAATGAGGGCATATAGTAACTTATATCTTGAGATATAAATTTGACATATAAAAAGAGTGATATCAAGAGAAATATATAAAAAATAGTGTTCCACTTATGTATTTTATATTAATATTAAGAAATTCTTGTGTTTTTTTTTTCTAAATTTCATCAAAAGAATGATAGACTTGTATTTATTCCACGAAAAGCATATTTTCAAACTACTATGCCAAGAATTTTTATAATTTTAGCATAAAATAATCTTGGAATTTTTCTCACACGCAACATGTTCCATTGCATTAGAAAGAGTATGATATTCAATCTGCTTTACGCTACACTAAAGAAAGCGACATCATAGGATATACTACGGGATGAAGGAGGAGGAAGCGGGTAGATCATTTTCACGGATCCATGAAACCTTAAAGAGTACTGTCACCCTCCGGTTAATATTTGGTGCCGCGGTTGTCGAGACTATTGTTGCGACCCCTCAAAATCGTGCATTCTCCTATTCACTATCGCCAAGCTCTCTCTCCCGTTATATCCTCTCCCATCATATCGACCTCTTTTCCTTTCTCGAGTTTTCATATGCAGTTGCGGGACCGTCGTGTCGCGCGATGGTTAAAATTAAATCCCTCGTGATATCCCCCGAAATTCTTCTCCCCGCTTTCGCGCGTGCATTCTTGCCGTCCCGTCCGTTTTGTGCATCATCCACCCGAGCTTCCATCGATATTCTTGCACTGCGATGCAGCAAATGCGCCCCGAATAAATCCGAATTCGAATAAATTATTCATTCGAGAAATCTCATATTGCATTTATTACTTCCATTTATTATTTACGTTCCCGCTTGGGATGGGAGAAGCAAAGAATAGATATCGAGAACAGAGATCGGGAATAGAAGTCAAATATTCGTCGAAATTTAAATCTTGTAGTCTTTCCTCTTCGCTGCATTCATAAAAAAGATAACTTGTATTTTTAATATTTTTTAATAAAAAAGAGAGTATAAACGATACTTAAAACATGTGAAAAGTTTCAACTTAAAGAGAATGCAATCTATTCATAATACAATCGTCTCATGTTAATTTATAATGAAAATTATAATTGTATATTTCGAGAAATGTAAACATGTTAGAAATTGTACACAGTTGGAAAATTTGTACTTTTTTGTTAAAAAATATACCGGTTAAAATTTTTGTGTTAAATATTTAACATATTTATGTTTTAATTTAACATATTGCTATTGTGTTAATTAAACTCAAATGTTAATGAAAAACAACTGAAAAATGTAAAAATACAATTGGCACGTATTTTTAGTTTTACACAATAAATATGTGTTTCGTATTATTAGTGACAGGATTTATCTGTTAAAATTTATGGAAAAAATATTGATTTTATTCTATAAAAAGAGTGAGAGTGACTGCAGACCGTCAATGACATT
This sequence comes from Formica exsecta, assembly GCF_003651465.1. Taxonomy (NCBI): domain Eukaryota; kingdom Metazoa; phylum Arthropoda; class Insecta; order Hymenoptera; family Formicidae; genus Formica; species Formica exsecta. The sequence goes on from NW_021853477.1 coordinate 474,794, forward strand.
TTTCCAAGTTAATTTTATCTTTAAAAATATGATGATTTAACACAAAATTTATTTCAAATTATTTTGGGGTTTGCATTTATTTTGTGTTAAAATATTAATATATTAGTGTTATTATTTAACATATCCATATAATGTTAAATTAACACAAAAATTTGTATGGGACATGTGGTATCTGTTAAATTTTACACAAAGTTTTCAATTGTGTAATGCGTATTTAAGGAAATATTTAAAAAATTGTCAGTTTCCAATAAGACAGAATTATTCGACAAAAAATTCATGATCTATTATTAACTGTTTCAAAAAAATAATGTCGCATAAGTCGCGTGTTCGAAAAAACAAGCATAAGGTAAACAGCGAAGGCATACTCGTAAATCCAATTGTTACAGCTTTCTCTCTCTCTCTCTCTCTCTCTCTGCCCTTATCTAAAATTAGATCCTTTGCACAACGTGGCTGATTCCCTCTCCTTTGTATCACCAAGAATAGAAATTCCATCATGCCGACACATCACGCATCGCGTGTTAAAAATTTCTTAGAAAATCTAAGAAAAGATATTCCGATGTCACGTTCACTTTTGTCTTTTCATATTATTTCATTAAATTAAATTAATCTTTAGAAGTTTCTGTTTCATTTTTTATAATGTTATTTCTTCGATATTTTCAAATCATATTTTCAACGTCGAAATATTTTATATGAATAGGTAGCATTTAACGCGTACTATGTTGATTTTAATGAATTCAATTAATCTGAATCTAGATAATCAAATATGGCAGATAAATATTTCTATTCTAAATATAATTAATTAATCTGAATCTAGATAATCAAATATGACAGATAAATATTTCTATTCTAAATATAATTCCTAACACAATAAATCTAAATTCCCTAAATTTATAATAATTCAATTTTATGTTATTATACAGGGTGTCCCAGATCATTTGGGACAATACTCGTGTGCAGATAGAGCGGACCAAACTGAGTCGAAAAGTCCTGTATCATTTTTTTTTATAACGCTTAATAAAGGAGCTATTATTGAGTTAAGTCTGGTCAATCAGCGCCAATCTTTAGCCAGGCGCAAGTCGGTGAGCCGCGCGCCGTGAAGTATGCGCTGCCGCATACTACCAGGCGCGCGGCTCACCGACGTGCGCCCGGCTAAAGACTTCCTTATAGAGGAAGCTTTGTTTTCGTAACAAAATTTCTTTCCAGTTATCTATGCCAATGTATTTAGAATGTTCCAAAACGTCGAAAAATTATATTTTTAAAAAATGTCTGTATGTATGTATGTACGTATGTATGTACGGAATGTATATTGTATAACTTCTAACTTCCGCAATTTTTGAGATCTCAGGCTAATTTTTCTTATATAAATAGGGTATCATTAAAGGATGATAGTTGATGTTGAATTTGGTAAGGATCGGTGAAAGGGTTCATTTTTTATAAAATTTTGAATTTTTTGAGAAATGTCTGTACACGCTCTAACTTTCGTAAATTTCGAGATATCGGGTTAAATTTTTTTACATGAATAGAGTATTATTAAAGGATGGTTGGTATTGGATTTGATGAGGGTCGGTGAAAGGGTTTACTTTTTTATAAAATTTTGAATTTTTTGAGGAATGTACACGCTGTAACTTTTGCAAATTTTAAAATATCTTCCTCTATGAAAAAGCCAAAATTGAAAAACTCACTTGCTTTAAGGAGCTTAAGCTTTGTGAGCGAAATAAAATGAGAAAGCAATGTGCAAGTTTTTAATTTGCACAATTTTTATCTTTTTTTATAATTGTCAATTTACATTTAAAATTATGACTTTCTTATTTTAAAACATATTTTTTTCAACCTCCTTCACTGGCATTTCATTAAATACGCATAAATGTTATATCCAAGATCGAATCGATAATTTGTATAATTTGTTACACAAGCAATTGTCTCTGTTTTCTATAGTCTTTTGAAAATATAGTCTCTTTCACTTCAACTTTAACATCTCCCCCGACCTTACAACCCTCAATTATCGAATCATCAATCGATCTGATAATCGCTGAAATATCGTCGCATATACATATATAATCGCTGAAATATTGTCACATATACATATAATAGCAGCATTTATTAAACTCGAAGGACGCAGAACTCGCAGGACTGGCGCAGGACGCGCGAGAAGGTCGAGCAATCACGCCGGTGGTATTATGCATATGTTTCCTGTCGCGCCGCCGTAAAGGGTTGTTACGCAGTGAATTATACAAGGGGTACTCTTTTGTACGAGCTTCATCGTCCTCTCTCGCTCCGATACCTGTCGCCACTTCGTCTCTATTCCTCTCATCTCCCCGTCCCTCTTCATCTCTTATCGATTCGACTTTCTCCTTCTCCTGGAGGGATGAAATATTTAATAAACTCGTTACGTGGATACACCCCGTCCCGAGTTGGCAGTCGACGTAATAAATCGTCAACGAAGTTTTACTCTCTACCTCTCCTTTCTGCACCCCTTCCCTTCCACCCCTTCCTTCCTATACCCTGCTGTTCTCACTCTATTTTCTCTTCTCTCTCTCTCTCTCTCTCTCTCTCCATCTTTCTTACCAGCCCACTATCTTTCTCACGCACGTACCTTCGACGTGTTCTACAATTATTCTGCGCTGTTTCGCTGTTTCGTAAAAGTTTGTCGGCAAAGTTCAGAGGTCTTTTCATCTCTTGCATCTCGCAAAACGAGACCTTACTCTCTTTTTAATTAAAATATTTTGTACGTCTTCCTTTTTCCTGCTCGTTCTAAGATTAGAGTAAGAAATATGATATTGTATTTAATGAACACTGTATTTTTCTTAAATTTCTTGAATACGATAATAAAATGAGATCAGAATTCTAGATGTTTAAACGCAAAAAAGACCTTTATTTTTTTATGAGATGGACGGATTATATTATTAAATTAAATCTTTCTAGTGTTTTTCTTATAACACAAAAAAATATATAAATTTCTATTTAAAAAATGTTCGTAATATAATTACCCCAAGGGAAAGATTTACAAAAATTTTCTTCTTGACTTCCTTGGGAGTCTTATTCAATTTTGTTTTTAATATTTTTCCATATTTTTATATCTAAAAAAGATATTTAGGATTACATTTTTAATAACGTATTCTAACGAATAAAGTAATGATATTTAAAAAAAACACAAATCTCTCTCTCTCTCTCTCTCTCTTTTACGGCAGTGCCCTCGGACTTTTCTTTGCCGGACGTGACCTCTGGCTCTCCAAAATCAGTTTTATCTTTCGAGAATAATTTTTCGATAGAAACTTTCTCCATCACAAGTGTCGTTAACGCAATTAGTACAGATTAATACAGATAGATAGATAGAAAGAGAGAGAGGGAGAGAGAGGAGAGGGGGAGGGAGAGAGAGAGAGAGCAATAATAAATTAAAATTAAAAGAATGAAATGTTCAATTATATTAATGTAGCACCAACAATAAGTATAGCATTCTGTTTCTCAATAGTGGACACATTTAAAATGCAGAATATTAAAAATATCTCCATTTAATTTAATTTTATGTCAAATATTATTTAATAAAATTTTTTTTGTATTATTTTTAAAGAGAATTTATAGATAAAAATACATAAAAAATATTTATTTGAGAAATGCAATAATTAAATTTAATACAATAATTAAAATTATTAATTAAAATATTTAGACAGAATTATCAGAAATTCTTATTTAAAATAATATTTAAGATTTTCTCATTAAAATTTATAATAATTTTAAGAACCTTATAATTTTTAATACAAAACTATATTTAGATGATTATTTTCAATAGCCTGCATTTGAAATGTGCCCCATGGTACTACAGCAACGCGGGAAATGAGATCAGCGACGTCGCGTTTATATTTCTGCAACTCGGCTCGCTCGCAGCATACGATATACGTATTCTTCTTCCACGGAAAAAGAGACAACAAACTTTGGCGAGAGCGCGGATGCACAATGGTTTGCTGCGAGACGCGACAAACGCGCACGTAAAGAGCAATTTGTCGCTTTCGCGAGTCGCGAGGAATAAACAATGCGCCCTGTAATGCGATCTTCAAAGCGCCTCGACAACCCAAGTCAGAGATGCGTCCCACGTTCTCGCCTTAATTCAACGAAACTTTACCTACCACGCGAATCCGATACTCACCCCCGGTTGCGCATCTTTCTTACCAGCCCACTATCTTTCTCACGCACGTACCTTCGACGTGTTCTACAATTATTCTGCGCTGTTTCGAGAAACCGTAAAAGTTTGTCGGCAAAGTTCAGAGGTCTTTTCATCTCTTGCATCTCGCAAAACGAGACCTTACTCTCTTTTTAATTAAAATATTTTGTACGTCTTCCTTTTTCCTGCTCGTTCTAAGATTAGAGTAAGAAATATGATATTGTATTTAATGAACACTGTATTTTTCTTAAATTTCTTGAATACGATAATAAAATGAGATCAGAATTCTAGATGTTTAAACGCAAAAAAGACCTTTATTTTTTTATGAGATGGACGGATTATATTATTAAATTAAATCTTTCTAGTGTTTTTCTTATAACACAAAAAAATATATAAATTTCTATTTAAAAAATGTTCGTAATATAATTACCCCAAGGGAAAGATTTACAAAAATTTTCTTCTTGACTTCCTTGGGAGTCTTATTCAATTTTGTTTTTAATATTTTTCCATATTTTTATATCTAAAAAAGATATTTAGGATTACATTTTTAATAACGTATTCTAACGAATAAAGTAATGATATTTAAAAAAAACACAAATCTCTCTCTCTCTCTCTCTCTTTCTCTCTCTCTTCAGTTGCAAACATCGTCATTAAAATTAATTAGACATTAGAAATTATGCTCCTAGAAAGTGTGTCAACAAAGCGTCCTGTTGAATGCCGCGTATATCCGCCAATTAAATCCTAAATCTCATAACGAAAAAGAGAGACCTGTCGAAAAGTACGTAAATACGAATCGCGTCGCTGTGAGATGAATCTTGCGTTATCACAAGGAGTGTCGGGCCGATGCTTGCAACTGCAATAAATACTGCACGGAGGAAGTTTCGTCTGTGCGATTCAAATTTTCGTGCACACGCCCACTTTAGAGTCGGATGTGCAGTTACAAAGTTAGCTACGTGACGCAGGCTCGATGATGTTAATTGAATTCGCGTCTATGTCGCCGTGCTAGTGGCAGAGAAAGCACGAATTATTTAGAACAATCATACCTGAATTATTCTTGTAATTATATAGATAACGAAACAATTTCAACGCTTTCAACGGTTATTGTTGATTATGAAAGATGTTTGAAGCGACACCTTTTCCGTCTCAAACTCGCATGGAACATTTCAACTGTGTAATGAATCTAAAAACGTTATACTTTTACGTTAATTAGGAGAGAATTTACATTTTTTTCGCACGTATCTTGCATCAACGGAACCTTAAAAAAAATATTTACTGTTGTGCAATTGCTACGGTGTAATATACAGCGATGAACAAAAAAAAATATTTGAAATAAAAAATAAAAATATTTACGTATATATAGGCTATACGTAGGCTATTACATAAGCTATTTTCCTTGTGGATTATAAATCTCTGGGTATAATTATTGATAATTCATTATATATTAATTAAAATCCAATTTGTAAGATTAAATCAGAAATAAATACAAATATGCATATTTTCTCATTATGGATTTTAAATAATTACAATTGAAGTAATTATTTCTCTCATTATGGAGACAATAAAGTATATAAATATTATTTCTACATTTATTTTTTATTATATTCTCATAATTTTTATTAAACATGTTAATTGTTTTCATAATTTTTATTAAATAAGTTAATTGTTTTCATAAATTAATTACTTTTCACCAACGGTTTTATTTTTGAAATATGCATGCTTGTTTTGTCACTTTCTTGATTACTTTTGTTAACATATATAACATTTCAATTAATGTTTGCAATAATACAAAATAATAAGAAATAATATTTGAAATGGTCAATCTAATTATTTCAAATAATAGCTTCTAATAATTTTTTTAAAAGCGTAATTTGAATTAATAATTTTAAAAATATTTTCTATGTATTTGTACATATTTATTTTATCTTCACAAGGGGAAGAAATTGAAATATATATAATACATTATGTATATATATATATATATATATTTAGATAATATTTTATATTTATAAACAAAGAACTATATTTAGATGATTATTTTCAATAGCCTGCATTTGAAATGTGCCCCATGGTACTACAGCAACGCGGGAAATGAGATCAGCGACGTCGCGTTTATATTTCTGCAACTCGGCTCGCTCGCAGCATACGATATACGTATTCTTCTTCCACGGAAAAAGAGACAACAAACTTTGGCGAGAGCGCGGATGCACAATGGTTTGCTGCGAGACGCGACAAACGCGCACGTAAAGAGCAATTTGTCGCTTTCGCGAGTCGCGAGGAATAAACAATGCGCCCTGTAATGCGATCTTCAAAGCGCCTCGACAACCCAAGTCAGAGATGCGTCCCACGTTCTCGCCTTAATTCAACGAAACTTTACCTACCACGCGAATCCGATACTCACCCCCGGTTGCAACAAAGAGAGAGAGAAGAATGAACCGCTTGGTCGTCTTCGATATCGTGTAACTTCGTTCGCCTTTGATACCAATAATATAAGGCCCGATCTCTCGAAGTGTCCCGAGGGTGATTTCCGTAGAGATGACGGATGGACGGGCGATAATAACGATCGCACGCGATCTAGCGTTTCCGACGTCTTGTAAAAGATATGGTTTTGACAGCAAAGAGAAAGAAAGAGAGATAGAGAGAATTAAATTTATCCTCAGGAAATTTCTTACGTTTATTATAGGAATTGTTGGTGGCTAATTTTGAAGCATTATTTTCACTGCGCATAACGGATTATTGTAAATGCAATAGAAATATTGGCAAGTATTTTTATGACAGATTCTTTAACAAATTTTATAATAATATTTTTTTGAGAAATTTGGAAGTTCGCAACTTTCTCAACTTTCGTATTAACTTATTATAGCTAAAATTTCGAATAAAAAATCTGTAAAAGTGAATGCCTCAATATTGCAACAAATATTATTGTTTTTTTTTTTTTTTTTTTTTAACTGATATTTGTGTCACTTAAAACATTTTTTTTCTTGCTATGGAATTCGTGTGTTATATATATCGGCATATAATATATGCACATTATTTTTATACAGTTTCAATAATTTTTCTTTGATATTGCAAGGCGGATTACGACTCATAATATTGCCAAATAAAAAAGCGTAAAAAGATAACAATACCTATTTGCACGTAAAATTTGAAAATTTAAATAAACATCACGCTCGGACCTGTGTAATCTTGTAATCGATACACTTGTCATTAAAATTATACTAGTGGATTAATTTTTTTAATTACTAAGTTTATTTCTCTTCTCATATAAGTGAATAAAATTTGATTAAGTAAACAGAGTAAACAGGGAAAAAAATGCTTGAGTCACTGCTATTGACATAAATTTAAAAAAAAGACGATTGACGAAGCTTTTCGTTATTCTTGCAGGAATGTAGTTTATCGTTCATGTCCTATTTCCATTTACATTTAAAAATTCACTTTTAGTTTCGCATGCAAGATACGCGTCAGTTGTTATCGCATACGATGGACAAAGCGCAAAGCTTGCTGCAAGCAATCCTGTTGGCGTTACAAAAGAATGTTTTTTTTTTGTACAAATGGCGCAAGTGCACCTGTAGAGCAAACACCATCGTAGCCCGGAATACTAAAATGTAGTATCAGACGCTCTCTCACACGTGTGTCTTTTCGACACTATTGTCGAAAAGAATCGAAATACGACGCCGGCATTCATTCTCCTTCGTTGTTATTGTCATCGTCGTCGTCGTCGTCGATAACGATATCGAAATCGCAAGAGGCGACGCACATCGGCTTCATGTCATCAGGCATCTATTTATCGCAGCTGCTTTTTTTCAGCAGCTGAAATCCGATATGGAATCAATCCAAAATGTATTTACATATTTCGCTAAATCACGATAACGATAGGCGGAATTTTCGCTTGTATTGGATGACGTCCTCCAGTTTTGTTGAAAAGACCCCCCCCCCCCCCCCCCTCCCGATGCGATTGACTTGCTATGCCATGAACCGATAATATTTAGACTATATATTGAAACAGCTTATTAATAATTTACTGATGAGAGACCGACGAAAAAATGATATCTAATTCTGATGACGCAGAGATAACATATTTCTGAAATAATTGTTTTAGCGCAATTGAAACAAGTCTCTTCTTAAATAGAAAGATAATATATGTCCTTGCAATAAGCAAGTCAAATTATAGTATTTTTTAAATTCTTTTCTCGCTTTCTGTTTTTTTTTTTGTCCAATAAATTTATGTAATTAATTAAATATCATTCAGAATTCATTAATGTTAGATTATTGCCAGATTGATAACTTGTGTTCCAAGTTTATAATATATTGCACAAATTTCCATTTCCATTTTTTGGATCGAAATCGCGATGCACGTAACACATTGTATTTCAGAATGTAATCGAAATTCTAACCTTTTTGTAAAATATGCACAAAATAACACTGGAGTACAATGCCATCACATTGGAAAAATAACATCCGGTGAATCGTCGTCACAATACGATTTTTTACGCGCTTATATTTTTTTGTATTTTCCGCGACGCTTTTTTTTCGCAGATACACAGGTCATTGCGCTCCAATGTAACTATCGGCTCGATGTTCTACCTCTCTCTCTCTCTCTCTCTCTCTATTATCGAGTAACTTTTTAACAATGAAATCGAAAGACTTGATGATGCCTCATAGGATTTCAACGTGCATTCCGCCGCCATGCATTCTGTATATGAATAAAAAAAAATGCTTTTATCCATTTTACTCGTTTAATAATAAAATAATAGCAATAGAAACCAATCGAAAGAAATCGCATAAATTTCGGATATTTCCCATTCAGCTATCTTGCCACGAGCAATTAACATCATTAAAATTTAAAGAAAAATCCTGAGCTTGGAGATTGCAGGCCAATAATATTGTAAGTTTCTAGATTAATAATAAAAGAACATGTTACACACATGTTTTATTGGTTTACTTTTATAATTATTAAGAAATAATGTCTTTTTAAATTATTAATATATTACTTACATCATAAGTAAGATATTAATAATTTAAAAAGAAATACATAAATAATATTTTTTTTTAATGAAGATGTATATAACAAAGTTAACTTTATGCAGTGATATGATAATTTGCAAGGCAGTTAAAAATATGGGTGTAGTTTGTTGTAGAAACTAGCTTTATCTCCCTAACAAACCACTTTTGAAATGTTTATCATTCATTTAAAAGTTAGATTAAATACTTGAGATATTACGAGGAAGACGACTCTTGCAAATTGAAAAATCGTACATTGGTTTTATTATATTTAAATGAATCGTAATTAATTATAAAAGCCGAAAGTTCACGTTGGAATCATCTCGCTTCCGCTTCAACTGCAGTGGCTCTTTTAAACCAGACGAATGCAATTGTAGACGACAGAATAATTAAATTTTCATTGCCGAGCATTATTAAATATCAAACGGCGGATATTTGTAGAATCCGTCTGGCAGCTGACATGGATCGCGTTGCTTTAGATCAAAATTGTAACAGTTGTTGACAACAAGGTGTCGTAATATGATATTTATAATGTGCGGTATGATTTTATATCATAAAATTACGCATAAACGAGAACAAAGTAACAGATTTAAATACTGATTTTTCAACGAATCTGAAGTACTTTCCGATAGCGATTGAAATAAATTAATCATAACTGTATATTACATAAGCGGTATTCTAAAATTTCGATCAATCTTCTCTATAATCCGCGTTATGTAACATTATTTTATAATATTGAACGATGAAGAAATGATAAATTCCAGTTTAACTGTTCAAATCGTGCGACTTTTCCAGAAAAAAGAATGATGATCTTATGATTTGTGCAAAGAAATAATATTAGGTCTCGTGGAACAGAATTCCATATCTCTCCTTCAACCAGTCAAGAATTAACGAGAACGCTTCACAGAGGAACATGAGATCTCTCCGCAATCACGAGATATCGATTATGAGACGGCTAATATCGAGGAGAGCCATTGTCCTCTGATCCCAAGATGATTGACTCTCTCGATCGAGAGAGATGCTCTCGCGATCGGAAATTATTGGAGGAAAAAAAATGATTAAATACGGAAAAGAAGTAGGTAAAGATGTAGATGACAGACATAGCGGAGATATCGTTGACGTCACTGAGCCGCGATTACTCGCTCCATCTACTTTATTAAGAACCTCCTCGATTACAACATCGCCAACGTTCCTCATTCTTCGCGAAAGATAGACCGGGAATCCCGTTAATCTCGGCTCGCCTTTCATCCAATTCGTCGATATCGCAATTTGCCGGAATCTTCCGCGCCGGAATGCACGTTGCGGCGCGGCTGTAGAATTTGTCGTTTCCGGCGTTTCTACACATCCGGAACGACGGAGAGCGAGAGAAGAAGAGGGGAAGCGATGCGTAAAATGATTCAGGCAAATATTAAATGCCGTCGTCCCGCGTACGCGGGGTAGGGTAAAACCGGGTACCCATTTGAAAATATGCAAAACACCGTGTAATTACAAAATCTAGATTTTTTTTTAATCAATATACAATATAAAGATGTATTTGTTATAATATTGTACTTACAAGAAACATTCGGCAACGCGAAAATTCAAAAAAATCTGAAACTTTGCATAATTATAGAGTAGTAGTCCCTAATAACGAAACGATTTTTTGTTGGTGCTAAAAATCGGTTTCAGGGGTGAAAACAACCCCTTAGAAAAAATCGGTTTGTACATTCCAAAGAATTTTTCTATTAATTTTGTATTTTATGTTTTTTGTGTTTTGTATTATTGGATAATTTTTTCTTTTAATATAGAAAATAAATAAATTTTATATAGGAGAAAGTAAGGTAAAACCGGGTACTTTTTTTGGATTTGTCTTCGTACAAAAAATCTGAGAGTAAAAAAAAATTTGCCGACCGTTAGTAGTTTTTAGTAAACCTTAAACTATGAGAAAATAAGGCTAGTTGCTAAAAAAAAAATTAAATACGGAAAAGAAGTAGGTAAAGATGTAGATGACAGACATAGCGGAGATATCGTTGACGTCACTGAGCCGCGATTACTCGCTCCATCTACTTTATTAAGAACCTCCTCGATTACAACATCGCCAACGTTCCTCATTCTTCGCGAAAGATAGACCGGGAATCCCGTTAATCTCGGCTCGCCTTTCATCCAATTCGTCGATATCGCAATTTGCCGGAATCTTCCGCGCCGGAATGCACGTTGCGGCGCGGCTGTAGAATTTGTCGTTTCCGGCGTTTCTACACATCCGGAACGACGGAGAGCGAGAGAAGAAGAGGGGAAGCGATGCGTAAAATGATTCAGGCAAATATTAAATGCCGTCGTCCCGCGTACGCGGACCGCGATATAACGTATTAATATTTTACCTGCACGAGAGGAAGCGCGGCCAGCTTGGCGAGTGGATAAACAGAACGGAAACGCAGGAAATGAGAAGGGTCGCCGCGAAATTTATTTGGGTGTTACCCAATCCCCCGACGAGATAAGCGCGCGCCCGTGAAATTATTTAATTGGTTATTAAAACACAACACACACGTGTTCTAAATAAACTACGACAATGAATTGTAACAAATAATGATAACATTATCTTTGAAATGTTATAAGAATCTTATATGATTATGATCTTTTCATCTAACGTAATTACGTGTGTGTGTGTGTTTTAAATATGTATAATAATATATAATAGAATTATATAATCAGAGAAGAAAAGAATATATTTTTTCACTATATTTTATGTGTATATGACTATTACTTCTTTTTATTATTTACAAATTATTATTATTTACAATTAAAATGTCAGAAATTGAGAAACACTTGTGGAAAAGAGCGACTGAGATACGCTGAAAATAAAACAAAGCTCTTTCTAATTTTCTCGCTATGCGGAAGGCGCGGCCGGCCTCGGCCTGATTTGAAATCTCGGGCAAGCCTTTTAACACGGGAGAACTTTTCTCGCTTTTTCTTAAAAAAGAAGTACCTTTCGCCGCGATTTTCCACGTGGTAATTCCGCCGACACGTCGAGCCGGCGGTGAACCGGGGCTTAATTACGCGCCGGCGTAAAATGTGAGCTCGAAAGGGAAGGGGGTTGAATATATCGGTGGTTATTTTGCCGCGACAATGATCGGACGACAATAATCGGCGACGTGGAATAACCAACCGCAGTGCAGAGATACACGCCCTCTCGGATATAAACCGCACAATGCAATCCCGTGCGGAAATCGCACGCGCTCCGCGCCAGCTTGGGGGGCATCGAACGATCGGATTTCTTTGTTTATTACGCGGCTTTGTTTCTTGGGCGACCGGCTAATCGAATCGCCGGGCGTGAATCGATGCTGATTGCACCGCCACCAGGGTTTGTTGCCTGAAAATTAGACGACGGCTACCATTCCGAGCACGTGAAATACGTCGCACGCCGATATTAAGTCTACCTACATAAAGTCGACAAGATATATTATATATATATTATATATATTATATTTAATTTTTCAAAGAAAGAATATAGTATCATATTATATTTACATTGCGTAAACTATTAGCGTAAACTATTTTTCACTTTAATATTAGTCTGTCTACCAATGAAATTTGATGTTAAACATCACGCCATAATATTTATTGAAATGTTATCTTCATTTCGATATAAAAGCCGTACGTTTCCGCATTTCACTCATAGTCTGACGTCATTTGAACAATTATTATACGATTCAAGTTAACTGAAATTTATTCTGATTGTGAGTTCCAAATTAAAGTTTTATATACAAAATAAATCCAAGAGATGATTTCTTTTTGTTTCAATAATATTCGCTTCGGAATGTAAAAACCGATTTTTAGCACCAACAAAAAATCGTTTTGTTATTAGGGACTACTACTCTATAATTATGCAAAGTTTCAGATTTTTTTGAATTTTCGCGTTGCCGAATGTTCCTTGTAAGTTGTTACAATGAGAAAGACGATTTAATTACTCACGATTCCTATATAGATAAATTAGAAATTTGTATGAGGCAACCCGTCACTACTTAAGAAGTGAAAGACGAAGACGTCTCTTGTATATGCATACGTATAGATTAAAGGATTTCAGGAAATACCTATCAAGTGCAGAAGACGCGTAAGAAAGAGAAATCATGAATATATCATATACAGGGTGCGGCATTTATAGTGACGCGGGCATATTTTTCGGAAACGAAGTGAGATATCAAAAAATGTTTCAGACAAAAGTTGCATGGTTTCGAGGGGGCCACATGATAAAAATATGGATTTGACATTAAGTGGTCTTTTCAAGGTGAGGTCAATGTGGTCGATGTTTTCTTAAATAGAACTCCCCATTTTTTATTACATATTCTTATAGCTTACCTCGAGAGCTTTCCAAAACACTATAATAAAGTATTTTTTCATTAATGTATTCTTTCGGCACTCTCTATAATAACATGATGATGGATTTAAAATCTCGCCCAATGCTATAGTTTTCTGATTATAATTACCAAAAAAAAATTTGTGACTGTTACATTCATAAAGTATGTAATATAAAATTCTAATATAAAATTTCACTGAGATGAAAATTTAGATGTCAATATTAAATATATGACACAAAAAAGCTCTAACATAAGCATATATCTGAAAAAAATTTTATTACTCTTGGTAATACAGAACTAGAGCGGATATATAATATAATATAATATATCTTCATAAAACGGAATCCGCTATGTGGAATCCAAAGTATCGGCTTTCTGGTTTATGAGTACTTTCAATTTTTAACTTTCGTTCGCGAACATCTGTTATCAATCTGCTATCATATTCGGTTACTACGTTTGAAGATATTTATCACACTTTCAAAATATACGACATCAATTTTTAATATCAAAATTTCCTAAATGTGTTTGGATCGAATTTTTTGATTACAGAATCATTTTTCATTTCCCAATAGCGATCACTGAAAGAATAGTCGAAGGGTCGAAGTTCGAGATTCCGCATTATGCCATAACTTTGAAAAGTTCGATAATTTTCTCTTATCACAGCCTGGAGAGCCACTTTTACGGCAGTGCCCTCGGACTTTTCTTTGCCGGACGTGACCTCTGGCTCTCCAAAATCAGTTTTATCTTTCGAGAATAATTTTTCGATAGAAACTTTCTCCATCACAAGTGTCGTTAACGCAATTAGTACAGATTAATACAGATAGATAGATAGAAAGAGAGAGAGGGAGAGAGAGGAGAGGGGGAGGGAGAGAGAGAGAGAGCAATAATAAATTAAAATTAAAAGAATGAAATGTTCAATTATATTAATGTAGCACCAACAATAAGTATAGCATTCTGTTTCTCAATAGTGGACACATTTAAAATGCAGAATATTAAAAATATCTCCATTTAATTTAATTTTATGTCAAATATTATTTAATAAAATTTTTTTTGTATTATTTTTAAAGAGAATTTATAGATAAAAATACATAAAAAATATTTATTTGAGAAATGCAATAATTAAATTTAATACAATAATTAAAATTATTAATTAAAATATTTAGACAGAATTATCAGAAATTCTTATTTAAAATAATATTTAAGATTTTCTCATTAAAATTTATAATAATTTTAAGAACCTTATAATTTTTAATACAAAAGATTTTTGTAATAAAATTTTTAACTTAATCAAGGAACACGGTAGGGTCTCGCGCCAAGTCGCGCGCAGCAATGGCGAGGCACCCCGTGTATCTATACGCGGACAGTTGAGAGCACTTTAGATTATCAGATCTGAATAACGGCTGAAAGATCGAGTTCTTAATAGGCTTAATGGATAGCTTGGGTCTTAATTATATGAGGAAAATCTCTTTATTTTTCTCTAAATGATCTATAATCAGAAATATTACAATGCAAAATCTCATATGTGAAAATTTATGTTTAAGAAACATCCATATCATCATCAATTACATGTACATACACATATATACCTAATGTCAAATCCGTTTGCTGCTTTCGAAGGAAGATTGCACTAGCGGCGTTCTGAGATTTGACAAGTAAATAAATTTGACAAGTAAATGAAAAGTAAAAAAGGTTAACGGTAGTATTTCGCGCCAAGTCACGCGTAGCCAAACTCATGTGCATTAAGAGTATCGCGGTATAATTATGCAAAGTTTCAGATTTTTTTGAATTTTCGCGTTGCCGAATGTTCCTTGTAAGTTGTTACAATGAGAAAGACGATTTAATTACTCACGATTCCTATATAGATAAATTAGAAATTTGTATGAGGCAACCCGTCACTACTTAAGAAGTGAAAGACGAAGACGTCTCTTGTATATGCATACGTATAGATTAAAGGATTTCAGGAAATACCTATCAAGTGCAGAAGACGCGTAAGAAAGAGAAATCATGAATATATCATATACAGGGTGCGGCATTTATAGTGACGCGGGCATATTTTTCGGAAACGAAGTGAGATATCAAAAAAACTTAATCAAGGAACACGGTAGTGTCTCGCGCCAAGTCGCGCGCAGCAATGGCGAGGCACCCCGTGTATCTATACGCGGACAGTTGAGAGCACTTTAGATTATCAGATCTGAATAACGGCTGAAAGATCGAGTTCTTAATAGGCTTAATGGATAGCTTGGGTCTTAATTATATGAGGAAAATCTCTTTATTTTTCTCTAAATGATCTATAATCAGAAATATTACAATGCAAAATCTCATATGTGAAAATTTATGTTTAAGAAACATCCATATCATCATCAATTACATGTACATACACATATATACCTAATGTCAAATCCGTTTGCTGCTTTCGAAGGAAGATTGCACTAGCGGCGTTCTGAGATTTGACAAGTAAATAAATTTGACAAGTAAATGAAAAGTAAAAAAGGTTAACGGTAGTATTTCGCGCCAAGTCACGCGTAGCCAAACTCATGTGCATTAAGAGTATCGCGGAATAGTGCAACAAGGAAGAGAGGCACCCCGGCCAAAAACTTGGCGCTGCTAACTTTCAAAGTATATATTAAAACTAACAAATAAAAAACTTAATTTAAATCATTATTTAATTTAGAATTATATTTTATTTAGTTACATCGATAACTGCAATGTAAATGTATTGAAGAATATATTAATTTTAGCGTATTATTTAGTTTAGCAGCATCAAGTATTTTTAATTAAAATTTTTTATTTGTATTAATTTTTAATTTTGTATAATGCACTGTAATCTCTCTGTTCGTAAAATAATTAAAGCAAAAGTAAGCACACTTTTGTGATATAATTCAAACTTAATCTACATAGTTGAAAAATTTATATTAAATTTAACAGATATCACATGTCTCAAACAGGTCCGCACAAATCTTTGTGTTAATTTAACATTATATGGATATGTTAAATGATGACACTAATACTATATTAATATTTTAACACAAAATAAATGCAAATCTCAAAGTAATTTGAAATAAATTTAATGTAAAATCAACATATTTTTAATGATAAAATTAACTTGGAGAAATGTTATTGACGGTCTGTAGTCACTGTCATTCCTATTGTAGAATAAAATCAACATTTTTTTCTGTAAATTTTAACAGATAAATCATATCACTAATAATACGGAACATATCTATTGTGTAAAATTAAAAATAAATGCATATAGTATTTTCTTTACACTTTTTTTCAGTTGTTTTAATAATTTAACAGTTGAGTTCATTCAACTAATACAACAACAAGATGTTAAATTAACACATGAATGTGTTAAATATTTAACACAAAAATTTTAATAAAATCAATATTTTTTTCTGTAAATTTTAACAGATAAATCATATCACTAATAATACGGAACATATCTATTGTGTAAAATTAAAAATAAATGCATATAGTATTTTCTTTACACTTTTTTTCAGTTGTTTTAATAATTTAACAGTTGAGTTCATTCAACTAATACAACAACAAGATGTTAAATTAACACATGAATGTGTTAAATATTTAACACAAAAATTTTAACTGGCATATTCTTTAACAAGAATAATCTCAAGTACTCTTAACTGGCTGACTCGCGTCTAGATACACGGGGTGCCTCGCTGCTGCCGCGCGTGACTTTGACTGCGTGTGACTGTTGTTAGCGCGAGACACTACCGTGTCTCTTGATGATTAAATATTAACAAGAATAAATTGCAGCGGGATATCCTCCATCCGGTATAGCGGAATGGAAATGCTGGCAAGAAGCTAGTTTCGAGGAGCTTTCTTCTAATGTTCTGTTTCCTCCGAAACCACTTATCCTCCTTTCTCTTATTCCTTGATCTGTCTCTTCTCTTTCCTCCTGTTGCCGGTAAAATATTTCGCGTCATTGCGTCTCGTCTCGTGAAATCACGAATCTTAATCGTTTTCGTAATCATTTTAGCGAGTCTCAGGAAAATGAGGGAGATGGATGGATAAAGAGGTAGAAAGTGATAAAAGCAGAAAAGCACACGATGAAACTAAAAATGAGTAGTAAAAAATATATAGTATGGGCGAAAGAGACTCCCCGGAACAAACGACATCTGTAATATCTCAGAAATATCCTCGACTATACTTCATAGCCGCCGGCGAGTCATATTCAAACTTCCCGATTATCTTCTTTGGGACACCGCGAGATTAAAAATTGCTGTTGTGGAATGCTGCTAGTTTTCTGGTTATTGTAAAAAAAAAGAATCTTATCAACGCAAGATATATTAGTGTTAAATAAGAAATATGCTTGTATTATTATCGTATTTATTATTACCTCTCATAAGAATTTTAAGATAACATATCCCATAAAAGTCAAGAATAAAAGTTGTAAAAAAGTAGTTACTTTTTTAAATATAATATTCTTATATATATATATATTTTTTTTTATCATTATAAGAAATTTCTCTCTTTCTTAATAACTTTCAAGCATAATTTTGTTAAATAAATTTTCACAAAATCTAGAATTTATATTTAAATCTGTTAGTATGAAATTATTCAACCTACAAAAATAGAAAAATTCTGGGATTTTAAATAATCTTTTCAAATAATCTTATATTATAAATTTAACAAAATTTTTAAAGATACGGTTTAAGATTATTATTAATATCAAGATTGAAACGTTAAGAAATTACTAGTAGAGATGCTCGCAATAGTCATGTACAACTTTCATTTCTTCTGATAAAGCTTCAAACAAATTAAAAATCTTTGGAAAGCGAAGCGATACAGCGCATGATGCCCGGAGATTAAGTTTACCCCCGAAGAAGCAAGCCGAAACGATGAAAGATAGAGGGGATGCTGACGGCCCGCGAAAGACCGACAGCGAACGAGGGTGGAAAAAGCCTGAAGAAAGAGGCAGAGAGAGAGAGAGAGAGAGATGGAAGAAAACCGCCGAGAGGGATGGCAACCCTCGAACAAACGATGCCTGTAATATCTCAGGGATATCCTCGACTGGGTCGTAGCCGCAGGAGGAATCGTATTCAAACTTCCCGATTATCTTCCCCGAGATTCTCTCTCTTGGCCGTTCCCTCCTCCTATTTCCCGTCCACCCGCACTCTCGTATTTTTTCTTCCACCACCATTACTATCACCATACCCTCACCAACGCGGCCGCCACCGCACTCGCTCGTGCACGCGAGAACCACTCGTGATAAATGCGGCCCGATAAAGGCACACTCGTCATTCGTTCCGGCGAATCGATCGTTCTCATGAGATCCGTTTCCTTCTCTTCTTTCCCGTTTTTTTTTTTTTTTTTTTGACGAATCGTCTTTGCCGCCGCCGTGAAATGGAATCGAGCGCGATCGGATCCCGAGGGCGCAGAAAAAAAACAAACGCGGCGAGGTGATATCGCGAAACGATTGTCACCTGGTGACAAAGGCGCGTACGGGAAAGGATTATTTATCGCGTCACGGCTGTTCTTTCCTCCCAGCGTCAAGCAAGAGGAACGACTTACGACGATCGGCAACAACGATTTCACCGTGAAATGATCGTTTCCTTCGCGTGAACGCGACACTATCAATTGCATCAAAAAAAAAAGTGCAAATGTAAAATCATCGTATTTTATTTACGGATGATGTGGTGTCATTTTGTGAAGTGACAATTTTGAGAATTACTGGCTGTCTTAGAACAGGATTGTCATTCTATGATTGGAAAGTAAATGAAAGAAATGGCATATGTTCCGATGTATTTAGGCATTTATTTATCTACCTATGGAACATTGACATTTTTGTATTATAGATCTAAAGCATTGGTATATATTATACATCACACGTATCAAACGTAGAAAAATAAAGGTGCGCATAAAAGAAGGTGGAAGACAATGCCCATACAGCACAGATCATTGCAATTATATTGCAGCAACATTGAGAGTTTATCGTTACCATCAAAAAATCGATAACTGTCAAAAAAGTTTTATTCTCCCGTATCATGATACAGGAGTTCGCATTTCCTCGACGCATAATAATAAGAAAAAGACGGATAAATCTGGTAAACAGAGCAAGATGCAAAATTTCCGCCGTGGCTGTTTCGCGCTTGCAAACAATCTTCCGGATAAACGTGATTACTTCCGACGCCGATCGCTCGCCGTATTTTATTACGCCGCCTCGTGCATACGCAAACAATGAAACTTTTCATAATCCAAGTTACAATGTATTATACGAAAGAACGATGCGAAAGCCTCCGGATAACTATAAGCTCGAGTTCCCAAGTTCCTCTTACCCCCCCCCCCCCCCCCCCCCCCC
>NW_021853477.1:503709-504280 GCF_003651465.1 Formica exsecta
CCCACCTCCCGAATAGGAAATCGAAAGACTTTGTCGACGAAATCGAAGCTAAAATAGAAGAGATTCTCGATCGTCTCTCGTTTCAAGCGACAAACAGTGGTAGTCGTTGAAACGATACGCGAAATCCGCCACAGATAACGGAATCAATTTCCGCGGGATTAGAAACCGAGCGGCGATTCGTTCATTGGATTAGCCTTTTTGTTGGCTCGTTTGAGACCTGAATAGCGAGATCACCGCGGCTGTCGTCAGCGGGGACCAACGAGCGGCATTAAAGGCGATAGACGGGAAACGTCCGATTGTTAAGATAAAGATCGGGGTAATTAACCGCGGGTTACGGCGCCGACTAATTACGCCAGGATATTTTGAACCAGTTCGGAATACATGTCAGTTATACGATTGTATAGTTGATATGTATATATATATAAAAGTAAAGACGGGAAAGTTAAGATAAAGATCGGGGTAATTAACCGCGGGTTACGGCGCCGACTAATTACGCCAGGATATTTTGAACCAGTTCGGAAAGTTCGGAATTTATACGATTGTATAGTTGACATGTATACATATATAAAAG
>NW_021853477.1:506852-513283 GCF_003651465.1 Formica exsecta
ATATATACATATATTTTCTTTTTCTTTTTACGAATGCACTTTAAAACCTGAAATTTTTGGTTGTCGGTACTTTTCTGAACAAAATGTGTGCGAAATGCATAACAGTAAAATATTCCTGCAAGAAAAATACAAATAGTTTCATGTACTTACATATTGTTGTATATCAATGAATATTTGTGTCTTTAACGAATAAAATTATTTTATTAATTCTTAATTATTAATCTTTAATATTTATAAAAAAAAGTGTCAAAATAAATAATTTTCGCAATGATAAGATGTACAGTAACAAAGAAATTTTTGTATAAGGCTCTTGTATTTGACTTTAAAAAATTAATGTGTAAAGTGTAAAAGCATTTTTATATAACAGATTTCTCAGGAGTAAAATGACGCGAGTAAGTGCTAAAAGATTAATAAAAAAACAAAGCATAATCGGAAACGCAAACTCGATGCATTCACACACTCATATTTAAATGTAATATTTTGGTTTTATTTGGTTCGTCTACAAACAGCAGCATATTGTGTGCGTTACCCAAATTCTCCTCAGACACGCAGGAAATTGCTTGGCCGGAAATAGCCACCGGATGCGGCGTTGTCCGGCTGAAAGCACCGCAGGAAAATCGTTTTAATTGGCGCCGCGGAAAGCCGGAAAATTGGCCCGTACGATCGTCTAGACGGCTAATTTGAATAACATGATAACGTCCGGCTGCATTTTCACCGAGTTGGATTATCGAGAGAGAACTGCGAAAAAGAAATAATACTTGCGTATGCAGCTTTAGTTAAAAGTAACATCTCTAATAAATTGTGTTAAATTAAACTACTCAATATTTAGAAATAAAAAGTTGTGATAAATTTTTCTTCTGAATTATAATGAAAATACCGACAATGAGATATGATTATTAAAGACATTTTAAAAATTTTCTAAGTTAATCTAATCAATGATTAATTTTTGTCTTTCCGCGATTTATTAATAGTTCTTCGTGTTTTTGAGAATATTAAATAGTGTTAAAAAAAATGATTTTGATTTGGAGAAAAGTTTTGAGGATTTTATTACTGCATCTTCTATTTGCGTGCAAAAATCTTTTTGTGAATAATATTCTTATCTAGTGCAAATATAGTCCTATATACAATATAACTCGATACATATAAAAAACATATATCTCGCAAAAGAAAAAGAAAGAAAACGTATGATGGATCGAACCGCATTCTTGATTTCACAGAATTCACACAAGAATATCTTCTACAGATGCATTTAATCCAGTGACTAAATAACTAAATACGCTTATAAGAAACGTCAGATATATTTTTAACTTGGAGCTGCATTAAAATTTTCTCAAAGTATGAGTGCGGAATTTAAAGTAAAACTACCGGAATCGTATTTTCATTATGTACAAACTAACAAGTAGCATACCGTTTGAGATCGAATTTATAATGCAAACAATATCG
The DNA here is from genome assembly GCF_003651465.1 of Formica exsecta. Classification (NCBI taxonomy): domain Eukaryota; kingdom Metazoa; phylum Arthropoda; class Insecta; order Hymenoptera; family Formicidae; genus Formica; species Formica exsecta. The sequence goes on from NW_021853477.1 coordinate 508,296, forward strand.
AATTGCATTAAAACGACATTCCATGTTATTACGTGTAGAACATTATTTTCAATCGCAATGTTACACGTAGTGTAGATTAATAAACATGACATCGCATTAAATTTCATAATTCTCGTTGAACAACATTTTATTCGACTATAATGTTTCCTGCAACATCATAGTATTGCAAAGCACCCTTCAGTCTTCCACATGCACTTTTATTTCTATCATCTGTCGTTTCTCAGCTACATATAAACGAGCGTGCGCACACACGTATATGCACCCGTTTCTGTGTTTTATTATATTCTCTATCAGCGCATCAATGTCTACAGTCGGAGACGAAATGGAACACAGCAGAAAATAAGCATTAACTCGATCATAAAGACTTTGGCAAAGAAAAATAACAAAGATAATACAAAGTTGAAGCGGTAGAGATACAAATAGTAGAGATACAGCTCGTATTACTTTCATCAAATAAACCAAAATTTGTTTTAAAATTTAAGAGACGAAATAAATTTAGAAACTGAAATATAAAACGAATAAACTTCAATGTGTCCTTTTTTATGTATATATAAAAATATAAAAATGTGTAAAAGTATATATAAATATAAAAATTATATATAAAAGAATGAATCATGGATAAGAAACTACAATATGCAATGCACTACAGTCCGAATTGGTTAAACTTTTCACATGGAAATGAAAACTTATCAAAATAATATTTAATTGTATCACATTTAATCGCATTAAATTGGATTTCACAGTTCATTCAATTTTACAATTTCATTCATACAATTTTTGTTATAATTTTAGTATTATGCCATCGCAAAGTTTTGCATATAAAGTTCAACTATATTAAAATTTAAATTTGCGATTATTTTTCTCTTAACAGACGGGTATTAAAAAAGAAAATAATGAGAAAAAAATTAAAATTTAGAAAGAAAGATAAATTAACAGCATAAAAAAATAAAGTGAAAAAACAATCTAGAATAATTTGATATGAAAGGTACCATTTTTTCATTTGCAAAATTTTTGTAGGACACGCTTGATAAACATGTCTTAATCAGCGGCGAGTTGAAGACAATGCCTGAAATGTTTCTCTCGGGAAGCGCCGAGCGATCACGAGTAACATGGAGCTGGATCAACAAAATTGAGAGGGCATAGTATGTTCTTTGGAATTGCTCGTTATACTGCCGGTGTCTCTGTACATGCTGCTGGGAGAAGCAGCATTGTTCGTTATTACAGCATAGGTGAGACTGAACTTTGAGGTCTCAAGACGATTGACGGTTACTACGGAGACTAAAAGCGTATCGTAACCATACAGGAGAAGCAGAACTAGAACATCAGGAAGTGAAACTCTGGATGAGAACGTGCCGCACGAGAACATTCTCTGCAAATGTAGTCGATTAACAGTATACAATTAGAAAACTTAGAAAAAAAAACTAGTGGAGATGTTTCAACTATATATGCTTTCTATATATAGGGTGTCCCAGAATTAGATCCAGATTAGTGTCAAAACGGCTCATTTGCGAACACGGATTTATTGACAAAATTGGATTGTTTTGATGTCCTTTATCATCACCTAAAGTTTGTCGGTTTAATTCTGGTCGGTTTAACCCTGCATAAGATTGGTGTTAATTTCTTATGTTTATCCGATAATTTTAGGCAACAACGCAAAAGCTTCGTTGTATCCACATTAAATTTATAACGTTTGTTAGAAAAGGAAAATAAATACTTATATATCATATCATTATTGTTATTTATTTTATATAATAGATTATCTATTAAATTAATTTTTTAGATATAAATCCGTTAAATATGGTTCTAGCAGTAAAAGGATCAAATATATCTCGATCTAACCAAAAATTAATATCTCTATACATTTCATAGATATGGCGAAACGATCTAATTTGCGTTAAGATAGAAACGGATTCTAAAAATATTGCATAAATTTACAGAAAGTGCATACAAATCATATTACTTAATATTTTTTATAACCTTTTATTATAAAATATTTTTATAATATTTAAAAATTGAATTATAATAATGCAACATATATCTATAAAATTAAATAAATTTACTATTTGTCATAAACTTCTAATTTTAAATGAAATCAGTATTATTATATCAAAACAACACAAAAAACTTATATTATGAGATATGAGATTGATAAATTTAAATCAATAACTATAATTAAGACCAAGTCTATTTAAAACATTTAAATACTATAACAAATTATTCTTGAATTTTTACTTTTATATTAATATGTCGAAATATCCTTAAACTACTGCTTATGCAATGTCGACTATTTAAAAAGATAAAATTATGGATATACAATTTTTTGTCGCCATAGTTATGCAAAAAATTTACGATAATTATTCGTAAAAAAAACTTACCTAATAACGATCATTTTTGCAACTATGTTTCCGCGAATACAAATTTTGGCTCGTGTCAAGTAACATTGAACATTATTCGCGTCCATGGACGGAATTGTGTGCAGTGCAGGATCTCAAAAGATACGCCGCTGTTGAAACCAGAGAAACGGAAAGGAACACAGCGCGACGGAGATCGAGGAGACAGAAGAGACGGAGGAGACACGATGGCGACGATAGTGGGAGATGAATCTATAGGAGGTCAGAGACACAGATGGAGTCTAGACGGAAGAGGGAAGTGAATCTCGCGGATGCGCCCGCTCTCTGGTATGATTCCCAAAGCAAACAGGTACCGTCCTCCTCGGAAGGCAGACGCTGCATACCTACCTATCTACAATGTCGAATCTTCTACAGGAAACGAGTAATGTTGCTTCCCTTGCCTGTTTGCTCGCCTGGGCTCTCGCAAAAATGGATTTCCTGCGGCGCGCCCGTGCATAGTCTTTCTTGAGAAAAAAAAGCTTCGGGGAGAGAATTGCTCTCCGCGCGAATCCGTCGATCTTGGCAAACGCGATACACAGAGCTATTAGCGTATCTCTCGGAGGATTATTGGAAATGCGATTACCGCAATCCACGCTCGGGAATATTTACTACTCCACCATAGTGAATTACCTCAGAGTGGAGCGAATATCTATTGTTAACCCTCGTACTCTCGTCTTCATGTTTCCGAACGTCTTCAGAATGCTAACGAGCACTATCTATGTCGCCATATGTTATATACAGGATGTATAAAAAAGGTCAGTACCCCGGTATATTTTGAAAAAAAAAATCAAATCTCGAAAATAAATTTCTGAGAAAAATGTTTCAAATAAAAGTTGTAGGGTTTTAAGTGGCGCATTAAGTAGCAATGTTAATGTGTCTTTAAATAGTTTTGTTAAGGTCACGTACAAATCACTTTTGAGTAATACTAATGCTGGCGATACTGTACCTTTCAAGCCTCATAACTCGAAAAATACTTAATGGAAAGAAATTTTATTATAATATTTTGAAAAGGTCTCAAGAAGGGCTATAAGAATATGCAATAAAAAATAGGGGACATCATTTAAAAAATTCAAGGTGATGTTACCTTGATCTTATGCTGCCATCCAAGGTCAAACTGATAAGATCAATAAATAGATCTTTTTAAACCTTATAACTTTTATCTGAAACATTTTTTTATAAAACATATTTTTTGAAATATTCCGGGGTGCCGACCTTTCTTATACACCCTGTATACCCTCATAATTTATTGTAACCGCGAAAGAAATACTCGATAAAATTACAAAAGAATAAGCTGAAAATGTAGATGTTTTGTATTTTTTTCCATATTTCATGAAATATTTTAGATAAAGAATAGATGTATTTCTTATTGTGGCAGTTTACCGTAATAATATAGGGAAGCAAAGCAACATTCAACCGTATTAATACAATTTTCCGCGAAATCCATATCGATACGGACGACGTCGCGAGACGCGTTTCGGCAACGGTTCAACGCGTAGTGCATCATTCGTAGAAAAAGAGGTAAAAGATTACCATGTGAAACACGTCCTCGCTGCACTTGCTAGGATAAAAGGTATGTAATTGGGATAGACGAGACAACTCCATCGCACGTCGTTTCGAGTTGATCTCGCCAGTACAACATCTGTCGAGGGGCCGGGGCTTTTTCTACCTTTTTGCCGCATCTGCCCTCCCGTTTCTCCTCTCCGCCTCCGTCTCTATCTCTTTCTTTCTTTTTTTTTTCTTCTTGTCTTCCTCTGATGAAACCTGTTCTTGCGGCAGCGGCAGATGTAAAGAGGCGAGCACGAGTTCACCCAACAAACACGTGTAGGCGCATATCAAGATGCCGTGAAAGCAAATAGCGAGAGGGCGTACGATTCACAGTCAAGTATTTAACGAGGAGAGAGTTGCCTAGCTCTCGTTCGTTAATTGAGCAATTTATTACGCGGTATAGTTGACCCGTCGCCGTAAGCTCATTGTAAAATTGTAATGATACCGCGCGTTGATCATGATCAATATCACGCCCAAAATAAATATTTATAAATCGACGGCGATTTTTAAAGAGCAACTTTTTTCCTGGATAAATTTCAATTATGATGTAAAATAGGATTATATTGAATATCTCTTTCAATTATAATTTTACTTTTTTTTTAAATGAAAATAATACTAAAGAGGAATATAAAAATAAAAAATTGTACAAACGAAAAAAAGGTTAAAATGCAAATATTCAATAAAAATCTAGTGCAAAAAAGCGTATAAAAATAGATTATAATAATTTAAAAACTATTTAGATTATGATAACTAAAGAAATAAATGGCTAGAAAAATAGCATTGATGCTATGTTTTATTTTAATTTGCGAAACATTGCAGATCTCTCTTTTTTTTAAATGATATAATTGTGTAAAATAATTTTATCCAGAGTTTACATCAGAACAGATGCTGTAAAAAAATTATTATTTTAAAATCAATTTTTTAATTTTTTAATTTGGCAGATCTCTCTTTTTTTTAAATGATATAATTGTGTAAAATAATTTTATCCAGAGTTTACATCAGAACAGATGCTGTAAATGCTGTAAAATTTTAAAATCAATTTTTTAATATATA
>NW_021853477.1:514888-525581 GCF_003651465.1 Formica exsecta
ATATTACTTTTATTATAATGTAGTTAGATTTATTTTATCACAATAAAAATTTTGGAATTATGGTAATTCTTCTCTCTATATATTATTTTCATATCTCTTTTCTTATTTTAGTGCCCTAAAATTCTTTCCGCTATAATCGATTATCGTCGATCATGATGCGATCGGAAATGAACATAGACTGATATATGCTGTCTAATAAAACCGCATCCAATAAAAACATATGACCACCTACTCTCGAAGGCTCAAGATAAGTCCGGGATCAGGTTTATGGTGCTGAGCACGCAAATATACTTTACCAAAGTGAACCGTGGCCCTTTACGTTCCATCTTTGCCTTTTTACCTGTCTTTGCCTTTTTACCTGTCTTTGAGGCAGACCACACATGTATCCATACAAAAAATTGTACACTATACAAGTCGGAATAATTGGTTGAAAGTACATGTATCGCAAATATAATCATATTAGTTTTCTTTCTATTTACAAAAATAAATTTAAAATTTAAAAATAAATTTAAAAATTGAAATAAATGTCGTATGTATATATGTGTGTATGTAACAGTATTAATATAACAAGATATAAAAATACAAATTGGTATTATTCTATGTAATATCAAATTTGTTTTATTGTGGACATCATAGGAAGATTATTAATGTTTCCCATTACATCCTAAAATATTAATTTAGTCCAATCCGGATTAAACTTGATGAGGATATATATTAAAGGCAAAGGCGGAAATTGACATATGAAACTTATTAATTTTATAATTAATTAAAGCTATTTTTTGTGATGTATTGTAGAGTACACTCTAACAACGTAGAATAAAAATATCAGGACCAATAAGCAAACGTCAATAAAGTATTAATACACAGCTATTATGCGAACACACATTATTCAAACGTATTATCCGAACAATGTACGCATTCTGCTGAAACAAATTACTGGAATGAAATCGTTGCACGTAACGTCCTGATAACATTTTCCATAGAGAATTCTCATAATCTCGAAATTCGTTGCACGACAGAGCTTTGATGTCGCTTTCGCAGAAATGATAAGATTATATTTGGGACGGTTGAAGATAAAGCGCATCGTTATTGCAAGCTTGATTAATAACTAAGCGCCCCAAATATATTCTATACAGATTAGATTCTAAAACATTTCTACTTCGCATAAAGTAAACTTAAAGAACATTGTTCTTAAGCGATGATTTTTGAGAGTCTTATTTTTGCTCGAACAACACAAGCTACAAAAGAAGATCACAAGAGAGAATAAAATAAACAGTTCAGTGGAGATATTATTTGATTTCAAGAAAAGAGAGAGAGAAAGGAATAAGATGAGCAACTGGAAAAGGTTGGCAGCATATGTGCTTTTGTGCTGTGCGTCAAGAATGATAAATGTTACTGAAGGTTCTTGTGGTTGTTCGATGACAATGGCCGCACAAGACGTCTAGACTTTTAATATTGCGCATGAAAATTTAATAAATGTAGAGAAGAATTAGAACACATTATGCCAAAAATACTGCCACATACACATATTGCTTTTAAATAAAACTTAAAAATTGTATTTGTTTCCCTGAAAAGATTTAGTCATATTGCATGTATTTCTCCTATATCCGTACTTTTTTCTTTTTTGCATCGAATTTATTATTTACTCCATCTAGAATCTTTTTATTCTGCAAAATATATCTTCTTTATGATTTTGGCAAAATTTTCTTTATCAGAATAGAACTTTTATTTTGCAAAATAACATTTTTCTCTCGCATTTTTAAAAATTAAATAAAAGAGAGATAATTTAAAGCTTTATGATTTTGGAACAAAATAATTAATTACTCTCAATAAAGACTATTTTCAATTCATAATATGCATTAGCAGCAGAGAAAATTATTTATATTTTATATATGCTATATGACATTTTATATTAAATAAATTTGTTCTATTGAAAATCTCGAAACAAAATTTATACACATTACATTAGTATTTTTTTACAAATATATTTTTAAATATAACTATCATAAAAAACTCAAATATATTGATTTCACATATATGTACAGAAGTATTGGAATTCTTATTTGTAAAAATATATATAAATATTCCAGAAGAAAAAATAACTTAAATTATCTTAAATAAAAAGCGTCTGGATTCTTTTAAAAAATAAAATTTAATATTACATTTCATATATACATAAGTCTTAAATATAAAAGATCTAGAAAAAATGGAAACAAGACGGGTGAGAAATTTAATAACGCGTTGCTTCGGAGTTGTTCTTAAATGTGATAAACCACAATTAATGAATAATCTAAGCAATACGATAAATAATAAAAACAGATATTCAAAAAATAATAAAAAATAAAATAATTCCATCACACGTCTAATTACATGATGCTGTATGACGTATACGTGTTTTGTGCGTAGATAATACGTGAAAGAGTATTTGGTGTTGAAGTTAAGAAGAAAAAAGGCTAGGAAAAGGACGGAGAAAGAGAATGGGAGTAGAGGAACTTGGAGAGAGTGGCAGAAAGAAGGTCAGGCACGCAAGCATCCGTGCTTTTCCGGGACACCTGATGCAGAGTATATGTACTCCCACGCAGAGAAAGAAAGGAAAAAAAGAAGAGAGTGCAAAACATGCGGTGGTGCATCTCTGCCTCTTGGTAAATCTCGTGGAAGAATACAACTGCGGTAGGAATCAGCCGCCGATGCTATTCTCATCTCTCGAGACGGGAGTGCATTTAATTTGAGATGCAGAGATGCACTCGGCGGCATGTATACGATTGAATAGACGGTAAATAAAAGGAGAGATACTTTGCATAGTATTTTTACAATTGCTTATGAACGGGAATATATTATATCATAGGATAAATCAAGCGAACGGAGATCAAAATGTGTATAAAACGAACAATCTTTTGAATCAAAATTTTATTAAAGAAGATACTTTTTTTGACGCAATGTTTAACTTTCAATCTTTTTTTTTCTGTTAAATTAAATTCGACTTAAAATTAATCAGAAGACAAGATTTGATCATTTATTTTTGCATTTTGTAACTTAATCTCTATTTTAATATGGAAATCATGAAGAAAAAAACTATTTCTTTTTTCTCTTAATGTTATAATTCACATTATTTGGTTAAAAAGCGTTAAAAAATTCGTAAGATATCAAAAATATATGATTTTATCTGATGTGTAATCACAAAGCGATAAGACCTTTTTCTCAAAAGAGCAATCGCGTGCCTGGATTCGTTTTCGATCTCGGTTTCTCGATTAATGACCTACGCTTTATTTCGTGAGTCGGGGCCGTTCGTCGAGCGAACAGTGTTGTTGGAGATTTTAAATGTGAAACATATGAAGGATTGTACTGACGGAGTGGCGTGCGAAACAAGCAAAATCACCTCCCCCAGAGCGTGCATCCCTACAGCGCGGCGTCCTGTTTTGTTTACGAGGCTTTTGTCTCGTGCGAGTGGTAACGGCCATTCGTTACCAGCCACTCGTCACGTGAATGCCTCGTCCCGTAAGATAGGTGAGAGAAAGCTCAGCTCTCGTCCCGCGCATTCTCCTTATATTTCTTTCTCTCTGCCACCCGTTCTCGCTTTATCAGCTCGATCTCTTCCTCCTGCGTTTTTTTTTTATCAGCGTCGTCGTTCCATTCGCTAGCGAGCGTAAGAAGATCTAATAAAGTTAACTCGCTCGGAGGTTCCTCAGAACGAGGTGTTCCTCGAGTGCCATCGCGCTACTCGTCTGTCATCGCTTTTTTGTACGCTCTTTTTTCGCGAACGGCAAACTCGCGCACGCGTTACGATGAAACAGGGACAAAGTCGTGTAGTAACTCGAAAGATGGCTCCGGAATCTTACTAAAATATACAGATTTTTTACAATGCGTTGTCAAATAGCTAATTCGTACTTTTGAATTCGTCTAACACTTTATTTAATTAATTGCCGGAGGAAGATACACAACTCAAATCTACGACTTTGTTTCAAATTGTGTGACAGTATTTTGAATCGAGTTATTATTAATCATACACGATCAAAATTCTCAAGATTTTTTCAAGACTTTAAAAAATGTCTCTTCAAATAATATTTCAAGCAATTTGAATCTCTATATAATCGAATCACTAATTATTATATAACATCGATATGCAAACAGCATGCATGCAACAAAAATACGATTTCAATTGTAATAACAAGAACGAAAAAGATAAAAAACTAAAATGTATTATATTAACTTAATCTCGCTCTATTTTTGTATAATTTGAATTTAACTTGTTCAATGCAACATGTAAATTAGATATATCATAAAGTTTCACAAATATTTTCAGAGCAAAAAGACGGCACATATTGAAAAAACCAGCAAAATACTCTCTCTCTCCCCGTCTCTCCCTCTCTCTTTCTCGTTATAAATTTATCCGGCGCGGATTGCCTGCCGATACGTAATGCTCTTAGGAAGCAAAGTTGATTTTTTCATTCTCTTTCCCACCATCTCTCTCGCGGCCAGCTCAGCTCGCTTCAATTTCCGCCTGTCCCCCTCCCCCTCTTTTCTCTTTTGGTTCGACTGGGATATCGTTGTCGAGCATTAATCCGCATACAACCGGGGCCGCTGAAAATTCCAGTATTTATTAATTTCCGACCGGCGCAATTATTCGAGTGGGAAAGCATTTCCGATCAGCTGCTTATCAACCGCGCTACACGTTCGGTCGAAACAATTCAAATTAGAAGAGATAAATCTATATTGCGAATAACGCTTACAAATCATCTTAAATTAGTAAAATGTAAATTTTTTCCAGTTGCTTTCATTTTTATGATTCTCTCTTATAATGCAAAGGATACACGATTCTACGTCATGTTGACGTTCTTTTTCCACGGATTAAAAGAGACAAGTAACAAATAAAAAAAGTTTTGTTTATATAATCTAATATACATATATATTAAATCGTATAATATATCTCATATATCTTTTTACTCGACTTTAAATCGTTTTATATATTACTTAGCAACAAACAATAGAGAGAAATATGATATGATAAAATCAAAGGCGATTAGAATATTGTAAAACTATTCAAATATAAGTACTTAACGAACATCGTGTTTGATAAAAAAAACGATATCAGTGCAGAAAAATAGAAAAGCATTATCGCGGAGAAAACGAGAAATGACTGCAAGGGCAATGAAAAAATAGCGCTGAGGAAATGAAAAGAGATGAACAGAAACGAACAGCACAATCATGGTCGCGTTTTATTTCACTCGCGATAAATACATTCCCGTTTATTTTACGAGAGCGTCCGTCCGAAAACAAGATTGTTCGCTTTTTACATACCACTCTCTCGCATTCATCCCGGTACCAGTGTGGTATTATTAGACATATTGTTAACGTAAAATCGAATGTACTGCAGAAAATCAAGTTGTTCTGCATTGATAATCTTGAATAGTACAAATAACAAAAACTGTAAAAAAAATGTTTATATATAAAAATGTCATGATTTTAATTATATATAATTTACACACAGAACAATATATATACATACATAAATATAATATAGAGTGTCCCCAATTTAAACGTCAAAACTTCGGAAGCGTGTGGGGGATTGATAAACTAACAATAAGACAAAAAGTCCTTTAGAGATTTGCTCATTTGTGCTTTATTTTGAAAAAAATCGCAAAAAATGAAACAAAAAATTTTCATCAAAAAACTTAAAACGATATTAAAATTATTAAGTTTATCGAAAAGTATCATGAAATAAAAGTTGTAAAGCATGAAATTAAGAAAAGAGAGTGAATTAAAATACTCTTGAGGTAAAATTAGAGGATTGTAAATAAATACGCGACAACGCGAAATTTTGTCTCTAATCTAATTTTACCTTAGAAGGATTTTAACTCACTCTTTTGTCTTAATTCCATGCTCTATAATTTTTATTTCATGGTACTTTTTGATAAACCTAATAATTTTAGGGTAAACATAATGAATAGGGGACCCAGCCCCAATGACCTTGACCTTGACATATGTTATCAAGGACATAATTCTGAATAACTTTTTCTTCTAATTTTATGTAATTATTTACAATGTATTTTTTTAACCAATTATTTGTTTTTTTTACACGAATTGATTTGTCTAATTATTCTGTACATAAAAGGGTAAATATAGCGAATAGGGGAGCCAGCCCCAATGACCTTGACCTTGACATATGTTGTCAAGGACGTAATTCTGAGTAACTTTTTCTTCTAAATTAATCGTTGCTCGTTGCTTATTAAAAAGTTATTAACAAACAAAAATTTGTAAAAATCAAGATTTATACAGTCTGACAGAGAAAAAAAATAACTTGATATTTAAGTTAGTTTACAGAAATAGTCCTACGTATACTACACATATAAACTAAAATAAACACGTTTTTGCGTATATAGGGTGTTCAAAAATAAAATATAAGGGTAAATATAGCGAAAAGGGGACCCAGGCCCAATGACCTTGACCTTGATATATGTTGTCGAGGACATAATTCTGAGTAACTTTTTCTTCTAATTTAATCGTCGCTCGTTGCTTATTAAAAAGTTATTTACAAACAAAAATTTGTAAAAATTAAGATTTATACATAGTCTGACAATGAAAAACTGGATATTTACGTTAGTTTACAGAAATAGTCCTACGTATACTACACATATAAACTGAAATAAACACAAGTTTTTACATATATAGGGTGTTCAAAAATAAAATATAAGTATGTTGAGTTAATTATTTATTGGATATATAACCTGCTCATTATTTCAAAAAAAAAAACATCAATACGCTTATCAAAAGTATAGTCTTTTAAATAAAAATTCAGCAATATAATGTTGATAATGATATTCTCGAGTACCGAAGCGTGGAAGATTAGCACGCATTTCTCTCCATAATCTCTCTATGTTTTGTGTATGAACTTTAGTATTAGGATCCACAAAATTTTCAGAATGGTTTACTGTTTGATGTGTATAATTTTCATTTTTGAGATCATTATAAGCACGCCAACAATCACTATAAATAATTGATCCAGGAGCAATATATTTACGAATCAATGGTAATAACGTTTTGGAACTCCGGTTTTCTACAGGTACAATGAAAACTTTGTTTGTGGCACGTTATATGCCACCAAATATCCACTGTCTTTTTAACATACGGCCTTTGTTAAATTTTCTTTTCTCAATTTTGGCTTCATCTATTTCTACAATAATCCCTTCTCCGCCAATTTGTTGTTGTTCTTTTATTAACCAGTCCGATAATAACTAAATATTAAAAAAGTAAAAATATAAAAATGCATGTATAAGTAACAAATATAAACATATACCCGAATATTTCATTCAAATATTAATTTACATACCTCTCTACAAAAATTTGTCCAATCAACAACAGCTTTATCATGTATTTCCAACTCATTACATATAAGAGATTGTCGTGGTGGTTTAATTATTAAAAAATATCCAATAAACCGACAAATTTTTACCATATCCAAATGAGTTTTAGAAAACCAAGTGTTATTTTAAAGTTGCATGTTATCCGTTGTCTTTTTCGTCCATATAGTCCGATATAGTCTTATAATATTTATTAGTGCAATGCATGATAAAGCTTTTAAATATATTTGTATAAGTTATAATATTTCTACATTTGGACATTGAATATTATCACGAATTACTTGTTTATCAATAAGATACTGTATTAGAGCATCATAATTATATGTGGGGCTGGGTCCCCTATTCGCTATATTTACCAATTTTAGTGTTGTTTTAAGATTTTTGGTGAAAATTATTTGTTTCATTTATTGCAATTTTCTTCAAAACAAAGCAAAAACGAGCAAATCTCTAAAGGACTTTTTTCTTAGTTTATCGGTCCCCTACATACTCCTGAAATTTTGACATTTAAGTTGAGGACACTCTGTATGTGTTAAAAACTTGGGCAAATTCAATTGCAAAACTGTAAGTGTTGGCGGTAATTATTCAGAATCACGGCTCCACCTGCAAATGGGCTGCACATTTTTTTACGGACTTTTTATGTTTAGAAAGAAATATAAATAACCATTTTTAGTTGGGGGAGGCCCAAAAAAAAAAGTTATAGACCAAAAAAGGGTAATTATTTTGAATAAGGTCTTTTCTGAATTTTGACAATTATGATCGGATCTCTTGGTAAAACTTTTTGTTGTGACTCCAACAGTGATAATCAGTCAGGGGAGCCCGTCCCCCATCACCCCCACTCCCCAAAAAAACGAAAAACCCCCAAAATTACCGAAAATTAGGTAATTATGTACTATAAAGTTGGGGGTGATGGGGGACGTGCTCCCCCAACTGATAATCACTGTTGAAGTCACAACAAAGAGTTTTACCGAGAGATCCAATCATATTTGTCAATGGAGCCGTGATTCTGAATAATTATCGTGTTGGCAAATCCTTATTACTAAATTATAATCAGAGAATTAGAATTCTACGATCAAAATAAGAGAGGCTTATCCAAAATCAATTAAAAAATTTAATAAAAAATTGTCAAAATGTTTTCGACGATAGCAGGTATATTGCGTGTGTTATTTTTGTTTCTCTAACTGTCATTGTAATGTAATCCGGACGACAGATAATTCTTCTAAACTATAGAGATTCGCCAAGCAATTTATCGCATGGAAATATCGAGGACGAACGACCGAATTAAAACTAAAACGAGATGTCGTCGGAGAGAGGACAAACCGTGAACAATTAAATCCCATTCTCTGGAAATCGGGAAAGACTTTTGACTTCGTTCTCTGTTCGTGACTGATAAATTGCTCGTGTCACGAAGCGTGGAATGTACGAGCGAGCGCGTTACAATGAGGGAATATTGTCATCAAAATTAATGAGCTCGTCTATTTGTACCGATAAATCCGCACGCGATATGAGTGCACATTCAGTTTACGGGAAAATTCACCAGGATATCTATAACGACTGAAAATGATAATCGACTAATCAGATTGAACACATTAAATTTACATATGAGCCAATTTCAAAAGCTTTGAAGCATAAAGTTATTCCTCGTTATTCATTTGGAGATTCTAAATTTTGATGCAAAGTTGTAGATATAAATTATTTACCAATGTTAATTATATTTGCATATAAGTTTTAAACATGTTTACGTACCATCTATTAATTTGCTGTTAATTAACGAGTCGTTGGTTCATAAACAAGAAGAAATATTTAGATAGCTAGCAAATCAATTGCAATAAAACTTAAATTTATTAAAGTATACAATTTTTACTCGCTATTTTAAAAAATTTCTATTTATAAATAAATCATACATATATTAATTTTTTAATTTTATTCCGTTATTAAATTAAAAAGACTTCTTTTGTTAAAAAAATTCAGAGCGATAAATAATCAAAATTAATGAATCTTTTAAAATTATATTTTTTTCTACTACGCATTTTTTACATATCTTTTATCGTAGATGAATAACTCTTTCAAGAATCGAATAATAAATTACAGGATTACAGCACATCTAAATCCAAAACGCGCGAAGCGCGCCTTACAATGTTTACGCATTTAACACCGGCCGGTGTTGAAAAATCGAAAGTTGCTCGTGAAACAAACTGCAGAATATGAATGAAGATCCACTAGCTGATAAATTGCAGAATTATGCACGCGTGAGAGACAAGAGGCGGTCGGAACATGTTACAAGCAGACGATATATTATAGAGTAGGTTAGCTGAAAAGAAAAAAAAAACCCACCGAGATAGAGAAAGAGACGGCAAGGAGTGAGAAAATAGCGCGGGAAAGGTGAGGGAGGGAGGGGGGAAGTGAGCTTTGAAATATTTTATACTTTCCGAGCACGCTTCGCGGGGCCAATATGTCTGCCCCGGGCAACAAGCGACTGTATCACGTCTCCGAGATTTTGTACGGTTTTTGCATTCGATCTTTGTGCTGCCGTTTTACGCCGCTACCGTTGCAGATGCGCACGTTAAATGCATAACGCTGCATCCTTATTTCTAAACAGTTTGAAAACGCCGAATGAAGCTAAAGCTTTCATAAAACCGTCATGCGTAAATTCGTTTATGGAATGACAAACTTGCAAGAAACTGGAGTAAACAGTTTACGCGCAAGAGAGCTTTATGCATTGAAAAATAATTTCTATATTTTTTATTTTTTTCACTAGATGACCTAAATTCGTAAATAATTACATTGTGTATAAGAAAACTCTTATGCATATTATAAAAATATTTTGCGTTTATTGTTAAATATCTCAAAATTATCTATGTCTATTCAATGTCAATATCTATGTCTATTTCAATTTCTAATCAATGTTGTTACAATCATGACATAAAGACGGATTATAGAATACATGATGCTCATTTACTGTGCGTGATGCTTTAGTTATTAATATCTATTAACTGCATTCTTGTTTTGCTTCAACGATGACGTTATGTGTGACGTCATCTGAAAAATGTATACCAACGCTAAATACGATCGATGAAGTGTGCGCGCCGCGCTTACTCATTATGGGTCAGGATCATGGAAATATGATTTCATTCAAGTACAATCAAAATGACCTTGTGATTCATTAAGTGGCGCCTCGTAGCAACCGGATTTAAAATATGGCATAATATTACTTATTTGTTCTGACGAGCAAGTGGAATAGCAGTAATTAATGTTATATAACTGTAAAAATTGTTATTATACCGATTCAATACATAATTAATTTTTTTCAATGATAAAGCAAGTAATATTATATATATATA
>NW_021853477.1:525887-555596 GCF_003651465.1 Formica exsecta
ATATATATATATATGGGTAAATATTTTAAAAGTGCAAAACAAATAAAAATATATGTAAGTTATTTTTTCTATTAATAATAATTTGTTTACACATTAATTAAAACTCTGTCTAAAATATTAAGTTAATTTTACAAATAAATTATACGCACATATTTTAAATATGTACAACTCATTATAAACTTCAAGTAAACAATTGAAATAATTATTTCTCTCAGCAGTAAAATATTTAAAATACTGTTTTCACAAACTGTTTATTCACTGTTTATTCTCATTCTATCTTTCTTAGATCTATTTCTTTTTTACGGCTTATATCTATTAGATTTTTCTGCTTATTTTATTAAATTATGTTAATTGTTGTATCTGAATTAGTATTACAATATTAGATGCGCGCGATAATTAGTTTAGAAACAAATATTAATATTTCTTGATTATTTTTCTTAGTATATAACATTTTTCCTATACAAAAAACATATGTTTTCAATAAATATTGTATTTAAATAAAATTACTCTTATATGATTGTCTTTGATAATATTTATTTTAAATGTGCGTATTTCTCTCCAATGATTAAGCTGACATTTCTAAACTAAGAGTTGAAAGTAAAATATTAAATGTCATGTAGATATCTTTATGTCTAACATATTTCTATTCTTCTGAGTTGTAGAATGACATTTACTTTCGAGAATGACATTTATATTCAATTTAACATGCTGCGAGAAGTTACAAACACGCGCCGGTTAACAATACACGTGGTTCACAAAGTCCGATATGCGTGGCGAAGTAAAGATATGCTTAAGAAATCGCCTGATTGTCAATGATCGATGAATCACTGCGGATCATTGGATCCAAACGTGATTACGAGACGCGCTCACGCACATCCGATCGACGCCTACATCCGGGACGTATCTTGGCACGTTTCTAAAAAGAAATTCAATGCTTCTTGCGACAGTGTCACAAACGTATTTCATCACAAACGTTTCCACCGCCTTTGTATCTTCTTCATTTTCGCTTATCATGCATGTCATCGAGTGCTATTAGCTTGTCCGTAATGCCGGATTATCTTAAACATCGTGCAGCATGATAATTAATTGCCATCTGCTCGTGCATTAAAAAGCGTTTCGATAAAAAACGCCGCTTTGAAATTCTGCCAAAATTAATTTATCAGAAGTTTCTTTTTTAGAAAGTAAACGCACAGATATTATTAGAAACAGAATCTCTTTCCGCGAAAATTATATTTGTGACAATCCGCGATGTATGTCAAATTTTATTATGTTGAATAAAAAATAGATTTTCAGGCCAATAAATAATTCGATACAACATAAATTTAGAAATTTTTATTTAATTCGTATTTTTTTTCTCTATTAACAAAAACACATTTTATATAATCGTATCTCGTTTAATATACAGGGTGAGTTTTTTAACTAGAGACTACAAAATATCTGTAAAAATAAGCATTGTACGAAAAAAATGTTCCACATAAACCCTCAATATTTTCGAGGGAGCAATTCTATCCCGCAAAAGTTAGCAGCCTACCGCCTTCCCTGGGGGTGGAGCTGGGGGTAACTTTGAAATCTTAAATGGGAACCCCTATTTTTTATTGCAAATTCTTGTAGCTTATCTCGAGAGCTTTTCAATAAAGTAACTTTATATAAATTCAGGTTAATTGCATTTGCATATTTTAAATTATTTGCATATATTGTATAATACTTAATTCATGTAAATCTAATTCACTTAAGACATAAAATTTGAAGAATGTATAAATAAAATTTTGTAGCTCTAATTGAGTTTATTCAATACAGAAGTTTCCAAGCTTGTCACTTATATATAGCTTAATTATTGATGAGCATTGCCTGGAAAACCTTATGGCAGGCATCTGTTAACTGACTAACCTAAATTAACAAACAGAAATAGAACTTTTCAACGGTAGGACACGATCAATCTAAGCGTATAAAATTTTTATAGCTTGCGGGGCTCGCCTTAATTTCGCTCTCGTTCCCGGAAGTGGAAGGCGGAAAATAAACTAAGGGCGGTCGCGTTTTCCTACACTTTTAACTCTGCTTGCAGATCGTGGTCTCATAAATTTTAATCATGCCGACGTCTCATCTGTTTTTAGAAAATTAGACTATCCACTGCTCTTCGCCGGCGCAGCGATACGCGCTGTGTCTAGCATTCCTTTATTTTTCATAACGTCAAACCTAATATTTTTCTTTTATTAGCCAGACTTCGTAGCTGCTTTCTGTGGAACATGCTGGATGGAACATTGATAATATGAATAAAAGCAAGTTGTTTTATGGAAATTTTTCACGTGGAAATTTTTCATTCGCAACATTAAATATATCAATAATATCATATATCAATAATATCTTACATACAATGTATAATACAATGATATTTAATACATTCGTTTTCTGTAATGCGTATAATAAAAAGAACTAGTCTTTTCCCTTATACAGTTTGCAATAAATTAAAAAAAAAATGGAAATTATTTATTTCTTAAATTTTGTTAATTTAACCATAAAACCGAATCTGAAGAATAGTTGTTAGATTTAGAATTCATTTTTACAATAAATATGGTATAATAATTTCAAGTTTATTATTTATTGTTTAATACTTCTTTAAAAATTCAAGATAACTTTTTTGTTTACATTCATTATATTATCTCCCAAATTTCTTCTTTTGCAATTTATGGCAAGGATAATGTAATTTTCAATATATTCGAAAATGTACGGGCATCGCGAATCAAAGTTTCTATTTTTACATTTGTAACTTGATGCAAAAGAAAAACTCGATAAACATTTTTCCTTTGCCATAAAGATTAGATTCGATTTTACTATTCTACCTTTAGTAGCGTATATCCTTCTGAATCGAAAGGAGAATTGCAGCAAGATCTCGAGAGTGGAGTGCGAGCGTTTCCTGCAAACGCGCCGCGATGCGAGAGAGAAAACAATGGTTTTCTTGATTCATTGCGATCTTCGATATAAGAGAATAAAAGGACCGTTTAAAAAGCCAGATATATATAAGAAATATTTTCCGGTGAATAAATCCGTGCGCGGCGCCGCACAATAAAACGCATTTATCCTTGCCTCGAGATAAATTTGCGGAAATTGGATCTGAACGCCGCGCACGATTTCCATCCGCTTTGGGAAACGCGTTTAATTTTGCAGTTTTTTGTATGGATGAGAGGGAGAGGGAGGGAGGGAGGGAGGGAGAGAAAGAGGGGAGAGAGAGAGAGAGAGAGATCTCGCGCGCGCGGTCGACAAGTAAAAATGGGAAACACGATTCTCCGCCGGCATTATACATCGCGCTGAAGATTATTTCCGCAAATCCCGTAATCTCGCGCCGTTATAAAATGGATAGAAATCGCGTTCGGTTACGATAGAATTTTTAATCTGTACGAACGAATCAAATCGACGCAAAAATCATGTCGGGCGTCGCATCGCGTTACGACGCATATCTCGTTCGATTCGATTCGCGGGTCCGATTCAATCTGTCATCGGAACAAAGATCAGCCATCTTTATGGTCGTCTATCGCAATCGATTGTCGTTCGCGGCGTGTATCGAAATCATGCGACTATAAATCAACCGTAGAACGCGCGATGCCAATTTATCCTATTTTCATGTCCGTATTGCAGTGCCTTGCCAAAACATTCATTCAGTAGACGACTAATATAAGGCAATATTATCTATATAAGTCTGCATAACAAGATAACGAAATTCAAAATAAGTAATCAAAATAACAAGCCATCACTAAAGAGATAAATTTAAAATATTATAACAACTTGAAAAGATAATTTTTGTTAAAATATTCGGGTGGAGTTCCGAATAGGTGAACCCTCCGATTTTTTTGAAACTACACTGATTCTTCGATAATAATTCGCCGAGATTATAATCGTCGCGATCTTTTGAACGTTGATCAAATCTTATCGCGAGAAGCGCCAAAAGAAACGCGAGAGTAACCTTTTTCCAAAAACGTAGCGAGTGGGAGAATGAGCAGCTTTTTAATATACGCAAGAGTAAGTGCGCAAATTGAAATCTTTGGTTAATTCGTTCTTATTACGACAAGGTAAACTGGCAGCGTCGTTTTTCTGTCGTTTTATTATTCTTAATAAAGACGACCGGCGCGAGATTAAATCTTCTTTGCGTTTGCGGAGCGTCGCCATGGGTTATGAAATCGTCGCGAAGGAACCAGGACGCGACGAAAATAATCATTGCATTTCAAGAAGAGACAATAGACAATAATTATGCTCAAAGACACTGTTTTATTAACTCGTCCCCCAAAGGCGGATGATTCATCTGACGCTAATGACATTCCTCGTGACGTTGATAAAAATTTCATTAGCCAAGAAAGACGCCATTTATCATAAATTATTATTTCATGAATTATTACTTTTATTGTTATGCATACAAACATAATCAAGTTTACCATTTCTTATTACTAACAAATGATGAAATGTATTTTTATTAGATAACATTTCAGATAATCGTTTCGTATTTGATTTTCGATGACCGCTTTTTAATCGAATTAGAAATTCATCTAGTTATATAATCTCGAAAATAACTGTCGCATTTTAACTCGTGAGAGTAAGGTAGAGAGGAACTACAAGTAGGACAAGAACACAGACGAGATTACGGGATTGCGGCATGTCTGACCATACGTCGGCTTTACTACTGCGGAGGTGAGCAACTGGCGGTTCTCTTGTCAGGAAGGGGAAGTGAAAAATCCTCAGATTCCCTCAGGAATCGTCGAGGTATCCTTATAAAACTGGTAGATTAGAGTGAGACGTGACGAGAGCACGAAATCCGCTCTGAGTATTAAGCATCCCGTCGATGCGAACAGAGCGCATCGCACAGTTATATTCGGACATAGACATGATTCGATGAGAGGCATAAGAGACGGTTAAATATATATTGTAAAAATATAGTCATTTTGCCTCATTTTTCATGGAAAAAACGTATTTTTATCATATAAAAAAAGAAATTTAACATTTTACTATCAATTTTAATGGAATTTAATTTTTCTGTAAAAAGTCTGTAATATATTAAATATATTAAAAGCATAAAAGCATCAACAAATATGAAGAAAATAATTCAATACATTAATATCAAAAAATATCAATAGGCCGGATTATAAGCTTCGTAAATTTTTCAATTATTTCTGGACTTGCTAGCGAAGGCTATTTATGTACATTGAATAATTAATCGATAATGGTATGGCGGTAACGACAATGTTAAATAATTATGATTGGACAAACATTAAATTTTGATGATCAGAAACATTAATGTAAACTATAAACAATATAAAAGAGTATCGGAAAATTTATAAACGTAAAATGCGCATAATGATATAATAAATTAAACAAAATTCTCAGATTGATGTAAAACTTAAGAATCTCTGTGTATATGACTTTATATAATTAAATTTTTTTCCGGAAAGAAAGATATAGGAACGATATTGCTTTTGTTACGAGACGAAGAAGGAAAAATGAAAACGAATATTGAACATTGTAAGGGTTAAAAGCAAATCAATCGATCTCATTACAGTCGACGGATTGCGTTCTCATCAGTATAAATTGTTCAATCCACAGTTCTAATTCATTGTATATTGAGAATATCAAGAACTCAAACTAAATAAAAACTTGAAAAAAGACATTTATTATATTAGTAAGGATTTTTGCTCAAAACAATAAATAATAATAATTAAACGCTATGCGAAAAATTTTTTGAATAAAACGCTTATAATCTAATACAAATAAAAAAATCGTTTATGATACAAAAATTACATGCAATACAAATTATCCTATTAATTAAAATCGTCGCGCAAGATCAACGCTCTGGTCGCGACGTATACGTAAATTCATGCACATTCACAACAATTTGTCCGCAGCTCTTATCGCCTCTCTGATATCATTATTCACTGCTTGACTAAATACATTCCGTACTTAACATAGTAATAAATCACTAGTCACGTAAGGCGAATTGTAATGGCAAGCGCGGAGAAAGGGGGTGTGGTCGAGAAAAAAGCTGCTGAATATTCGCGCAAAGTACCTTCGCTCGGGGAGAATAGAATCCCCCGAGGAGAATATTGCAGCGAATCGTCAGCGAGTAAGATACGCGGAAACGGGCAGAGGAACGTACATATCCTCGCGAGAGCCGTGGAGTCCATTAGCGCTAAAAATTAACTTTGTGAAACTCACCCTTTTTCTCGCCGAAAAAATCCGCGCGGCTGCACGTCGCGCACAACGCGACGAAGATCACCAGTGACAATCTGCAAACAATTATATTTCCTACATCATTAATCATGATAGTTTCTTAATATCCGGCATGCGTCGGCTGAATAATATAGTAAATATTCACATTAAGTCAATCCCTTCAAAAGTCAATGACTTTGACATATGTTATCAAGGTCATGACCCTGAGTAACATCCAAAGTTTTTACTGTTGTTTATTAAAAAGTTATTAACAATTAAATTGTACGATAAGAACAAAATGCGAAAATCTGAACTTCTCCGATTAAAAAAAAAGAACGGTAAATCTTCAATACAGGAGCGACCTCACGAAATTTTTTAAAACTCACATATTTTATGTATTTTAAAGCGTAGAAAATGAAACCGTTGAAAAAAAATGTTGCTCTTATTCCCCTGTTTTCTTATATTGATAAAATAGAACAATGTGGGGATAATATTTCTGTTTTGTTAATGTGTTTGAGTGTTTATTTTAAATATTGTTTTGTTAAATACTGTTTTAAATATTGGACTTGAGGGGCAAAGCCCCTCCCCCGCCCACGCATTTACTTAAATACTTAAATATACAATTAATATAAAATTTATGCTCGGAAAAGTTCAGATTTTTGCATTTAATACTTGTCCTTATCGTACAATTTAATTGTTAATAACTTTTTAATAAACAACAGTAAAAACTTTGGATGTTACTCAGGGTCATGACCTTGATAACATATGTCAAAGTCATTGACTTTTGAAGGGATTGACTTAATGTGAATATTTACTATATTATTCAGCCGACGCATGCCGGATATTAAGAAACTATCATGATTAATGATGTAGGAAATATAATTGTTTGCAGATTGTCACTGGTGATCTTCGTCGCGTTGTGCGCGACGTGCAGCCGCGCGGATTTTTTCGGCGAGAAAAAGGGTGAGTTTCACAAAGTTAATTTTTAGCGCTAATGGACTCCACGGCTCTCGCGAGGATATGTACGTTCCTCTGCCCGTTTCCGCGTATCTTACTCGCTGACGATTCGCTGCAATATTCTCCTCGGGGGATTCTATTCTCCCCGAGCGAAGGTACTTTGCGCGAATATTCAGCAGCTTTTTTCTCGACCACACCCCCTTTCTCCGCGCTTGCCATTACAATTCGCCTTACGTGACTAGTGATTTATTACTATGTTAAGTACGGAATGTATTTAGTCAAGCAGTGAATAATGATATATAATCTCGAAAATAACTGTCGCATTTTAACTCGTGAGAGTAAGGTAGAGAGGAATAAGTGGATATTGGAATAGTTCTAAGTAGGACAAGAACACAGACGAGATTACGGGATTGCGGCATGTCTGACCATACGTCGGCTTTACTACTGCGGAGGTGAGCAACTGGCGGTTCTCTTGTCAGGAAGGGGAAGTGAAAAATCCTCAGATTCCCTCAGGAATCGTCGAGGTATCCTTATAAAACTGGTAGATTAGAGTGAGACGTGACGAGAGCACGAAATCCGCTCTGAGTATTAAGCATCCCGTCGATGCGAACAGAGCGCATCGCACAGTTATATTCGGACATAGACATGATTCGATGAGAGGCATAAGAGACGGTTAAATATATATTGTAAAAATATAGTCATTTTGCCTCATTTTTCATGGAAAAAACGTATTTTTATCATATAAAAAAAGAAATTTAACATTTTACTATCAATTTTAATGGAATTTAATTTTTCTGTAAAAAGTCTGTAATATATTAAATATATTAAAAGCATAAAAGCATCAACAAATATGAAGAAAATAATTCAATACATTGATATCAAAAAATATCAATAGGCCGGATTATAAGCTTTGTAAATTTTTCAATTATTTCTGGACTTGCTAGCGAAGGCTATTTATGTACATTGAATAATTAATCGATAATGGTATGGCGGTAACGACAATGTTAAATAATTATGATTGGACAAACATTAAATTTTGATGATCAGAAACATTAATGTAAACTATAAACAATATAAAAGAGTATCGGAAAATTTATAAACGTAAAATGCGCATAATGATATAATAAATTAAACAAAATTCTCAGATTGATGTAAAACTTAAGAATCTCTGTGTATATGACTTTATATAATTAAATTTTTTTCCGGAAAGAAAGATATAGGAACGATATTGCTTTTGTTACGAGACGAAGAAGGAAAAATGAAAACGAATATTGAACATTGTAAGGGTTAAAAGCAAATCAATCGATCTCATTACAGTCGACGGATTGCGTTCTCATCAGTATAAATTGTTCAATCCACAGTTCTAATTCATTGTATATTGAGAATATCAAGAACTCAAACTAAATAAAAACTTGAAAAAAGACATTTATTATATTAGTAAGGATTTTTGCTCAAAACAATAAATAATAATAATTAAACGCTATGCGAAAAATTTTTTGAATAAAACGCTTATAATCTAATACAAATAAAAAAATCGTTTATGATACAAAAATTACATGCAATACAAATTATCCTATTAATTAAAATCGTCGCGCAAGATCAACGCTCTGGTCGCGACGTATACGTAAATTCATGCACATTCACAACAATTTGTCCGCAGCTCTTATCGCCTCTCTGATATCATTATTCACTGCTTGACTAAATACATTCCGTACTTAACATAGTAATAAATCACTAGTCACGTAAGGCGAATTGTAATGGCAAGCGCGGAGAAAGGGGGTGTGGTCGAGAAAAAAGCTGCTGAATATTCGCGCAAAGTACCTTCGCTCGGGGAGAATAGAATCCCCCGAGGAGAATATTGCAGCGAATCGTCAGCGAGTAAGATACGCGGAAACGGGCAGAGGAACGTACATATCCTCGCGAGAGCCGTGGAGTCCATTAGCGCTAAAAATTAACTTTGTGAAACTCACCCTTTTTCTCGCCGAAAAAATCCGCGCGGCTGCACGTCGCGCACAACGCGACGAAGATCACCAGTGACAATCTGCAAACAATTATATTTCCTACATCATTAATCATGATAGTTTCTTAATATCCGGCATGCGTCGGCTGAATAATATAGTAAATATTCACATTAAGTCAATCCCTTCAAAAGTCAATGACTTTGACATATGTTATCAAGGTCATGACCCTGAGTAACATCCAAAGTTTTTACTGTTGTTTATTAAAAAGTTATTAACAATTAAATTGTACGATAAGGACAAGTATTAAATGCAAAAATCTGAACTTTTCCGAGCATAAATTTTATATTAATTGTATATTTAAGTATTTAAGTAAATGCGTGGGCGGGGGAGGGGCTTTGCCCCTCAAGTCCAATATTTAAAACAGTATTTAACAAAACAATATTTAAAATAAACACTCAAACACATTAACAAAACAGAAATATTATCCCCACATTGTTCTATTTTATCAATATAAGAAAACAGGGGAATAAGAGCAACATTTTTTTTTCAACGGTTTCATTTTCTACGCTTTAAAATACATAAAATATGTGAGTTTTAAAAAATTTCGTGAGGTCGCTCCTGTATTGAAGATTTACCGTTCTTTTTTTTTAATCGGAGAAGTTCAGATTTTCGCATTTTGTTCTTATCGTACAATTTAATTGTTAATAACTTTTTAATAAACAATGAGCAACGGCTAAAACTTCTTGGATGTTAACTCAGGGTCATGACCTTGACAACATATGTCAAGATTATTGACTTTTGAAGAGGTTGACCTAATGTGAATATTTACCATTAAATAGGGATGGAAAGCGGAATATTTGGAACAATTGAAGC
This sequence comes from Formica exsecta, assembly GCF_003651465.1. Lineage (NCBI taxonomy): Eukaryota > Metazoa > Arthropoda > Insecta > Hymenoptera > Formicidae > Formica > Formica exsecta. The sequence goes on from NW_021853477.1 coordinate 535,865, forward strand.
AGAAATGATTAAAACAAAGCTGAGAGGGGGGAGGAGGTTAATTTACTGGGAGGGAGAACGCCGCGGCTAGAAAAGCTACGTGATCCCGCGATAAAATTGGCGCTAGAGCGATTTGAACTAACAATGTTATTGCTAAAGGAGAACAATGGAGACAGATCTATTATACTATAACTAGATTAGGCAATAATCAACTCGGAGATCAAGAGAAATGGCTTTCGATATTATACCAAGTTTTACTTTGATACGTGCCTTTGTAAGGATCGATTTTGTCAACACAAAACGTGATCACGACCTGTAATGAGTTAAACCTGCCGAACACGATATAACAGTTTAGCTTGACACAACTTTATCTGTTTCCATCGCTTTTAATTTAACATAACATATACATATAAACTTTTACCACCTCTTTCTGATTATATAATTGGCTAATTATATAAAAATCATATACAATTGTGTTGCATATTATAACAGTATAAATCCGTTTTAATAGCTAAAAACTATACAAGTTAAACAAAGAAAAAGAACAAAACAAAGAAACTCGTTATGTAACATTTCCTTCAATTTAGTGTTTTCGTGATTTTTTCGAATCTACTATTAAGAGGTCTTCCTAGTTTGACGTTCTGAAAATAAAGGCGATTTTTGTGAATTTTTTTAAAGAAAAGTATAAAATATATTAATTCTAAACTTTGCGCATTTATTAAATAACATTTCAAGTATACCCTGAAATTTTTTCGAACAAAAATATTTGTTTTGTTCGGAGTTATAATCTAACCAAGATGGCTAAAAAAAAAAATGGCGGACATGATTCCAGCTGTTATAGTCATCTGAAATAACAAAACTAAAATGATTCTTAATTTGTATGAGTGTAGTTACCGTGCGACCTAGAATTAAAAAAAGATATTGAAAAATAAAGAAATGGCAGTGTCTAAAATCATTTTTCATCAAAAAATTGGTTAGTTTTGTAAGTCGCAAAATTTGAATTTTGCAAATATCAATTTAATTCTAGTTCACACGATAACCACACTCATACAAATTAAGAATCTTTTTGGTTTTTTTATTTCAGATGACTATAACGGCTAGAATCATGTCCGCCATTTTTTTTTGAGTCATCCTGGTTGGACTACTATAACTCCGAAACAAATATTTTTGTTTGAAAAAAATTCAGGATATATGAAATGTTATTTAATAAACGTGCAAAGTTTAGAATTAATATGTTTTATACTTTTCTTTAAAAAAATTCCCAAAAATCACCTTTATTTTCAGAGCATCAAACTAGGAAGACCCCTTAAATCTCACAGCATAAAATATATTGCATAAAATTTGGTTTAATTATTTGTATATATTTATTCAATGCATATGCATTATTCAATGCCTTCGCGTGGCTCATAGAAACAAATCGTGACTCGCTTGTTGTAACGCGCTATAAATCTCGGTTTCCCTCTCTCTTTCTATCTCTCCCTTTCTCTCTCTCTCTCTCTCTCTTTCTCTCTTTCTCTCTTTCTCCCTTTTCCCGATTCTGCATTATTATTCCTTGACTAGACTAAGGTCAGTCGAACACGGGAAACTCGGTAAGTGTGACACGCATTTACATCTCGACTTGCACAACAGCCGGCGCTCACATGGGCGTAGCTAGTCCGTCGATCGTGATTCACGATCGAGAATGCCGTACTTGCGCAACAATCGCAAACCTGCGAGAACGGCCGTGCCCATCGATTTCGATTTCCATTTAACAAGGACGTCGATCCCGCCCCCTCTCCCTTTCACGTTCAACAGGCAAATGTTGACGAACGATTGAATTATCGATGCCGAGCGGAGTAAAATTCACGTTTTGCATAATGTAAGAAATCGTAAAAAAACTAATCAAATGTTGCAAATGTTTAGATATTAACGATATCTTATCATAATATGATAAACCCCATCAAAACAAACTGTAGATGAAGATTGGAATACGAAATGTGTATTTCTTCTATTAACTTCTTCTATATTGAATTTTTGAATAATTAATATAAAGTAATAATTATTTAATGTGTTGTTAAAATATTTATTTGATTTTTTTTACATATTAATATACATATATTATTCGAAATATTTATTTCTAATATGTTACAATATTATGTAAACATAGTTTAATTTCTAATCTTCATCTATATTTTTTTTCTTGTTAGGAACTGTAAGTAATCAATTAAAACAATTATTTCTCTCATTACATAAAGACGGTAAAATAATTGAATACTATTTACACAATTTGTATTCATTTTATTTATTTCTCTCTTATGGCTTACATCTCTTAGAACTGTTCATTGTAATTTTTTGAAATATTCTTTAATTATTTGATATAACATTACATGAAACATTTGTTATCCTAATTAATTAAATATTTCAACTATAAATAATATGTAGCATATTTTTTTGTAAACAAATTCTTATTAATAGATCTATAAAATATTTTTTTGTAAAAAGTTGATTAAATATTAATCTCATATGGAAAAGATGGGATTCCCAAACTGCCATAAAAAATATCAATTTCTTAAAGATCATTATCAGGCAATAATCTTCGCAACTTAGGAAAACATGCCATTATTATCAAGGAATCTCGATTGCTTTTCGTAAGATCATTAAACATTTTTAAAGCTTCATACAAATTTCATGAGAGCCTACTACTTTCACAGAAGTTTAAGCGGTTGCGCCGAGTTTCGTTGAAGTTTATAACGTTTTATAAGGTCTCATGAAATATCCGAGGTTTCATAGGACGCAAGAATTTTATAGAGCACAAGAAACTTTTACGTACATATTGCATGTCTTCGCTAAGCTCTGTGCGACGCAATAAATGTATCGCAAAATTAAATACTAAATACTATAAAGTGATTATATAATGATACAAGAAATGATGTAGAAAAAAATGTGATAATATAATAAATGTGATTATATTAAAATTATTCATATAATTATACATATAATTATATATATAAATTATAAATTATTATTAATATATGTAATTATATAATAATATAAATTATATACTAATGCTACATATATAAATAATAACTTTGATTTAATACTGAGGATTTCATATACATAGTAATTATTAAAAAAGAAGACGCAATCGAATAAGCTGATACAAATGTATATCTCCAATCAATAGGATGTATTAAAAGTTAATATGTGAGTTTTATAACTCTTTTTTATATATTTCTTTTATATATCCTTCATATTCTTGTACACTCGTTACATGTCGATTTTACGCAAGACTGACTAATAACGCTGCTATTCATGCGTGTAACAGAAGCGTTAATAGAAATATATCGAACACAATTGAAAGATCTATTTTTAGCGACTGATTCTGCTCATTGTGTACTTAATAACGTGTGTAAACATTTGATAAAGATGATAATCCTACTAATTTCTAAATCGTGCGAAAAGATTATGACAATTGATATTTGTGTTCTTAGAAAAACGTCATAGATGCCACTTCTCACAAACTTCATAAATCACTAGAAAACGTTATTTACTTCTAAAATGTTTGATAAAATGATTACTCTATATTCAGTAATATTACATTTTAAAGTATAAATCATTATTTTTATTACCGTTATGTAAAATAATTGTGGTTGTGTGTGTATTAGTGTATATGTAGTATGTATATTTGTTATATAATTTTCAACTCCTTTTATCAAAACATGAGATGTAATCAATTTTACACTCTTACAATCTTTCTTTAAAGATTCGTATAATTATAGATAGCATTAAAGAGAGTTCAGATAATAATTAAATATTTTATAAAATGTCAAAATGTAAAGTAAAAGCTCATCAAGATTATATTTTTTCTGCTTATTTAGAAGCATTAAAATTAAAATTACAATGATATAATAATTATCGTTTAATGATCAAATGAGAAAGGAGATTGACATGAGCGTTTCTGATTTATGCAATCTCGCGTTACACAGTGTTTTATTTCTTTCGATAAGAGAGAGTATCACTACTTGTGCATGACATCACCGCAAGAAAGAGGAATTCTTTGCAGGAAAAAGTGGAATAAATCTCAATGCGGATGGAGAGAAAGAGTAGCCGTAAAACAAAGAGCGGAGGAAAACCACGGCGATAGCGTCGAGATGATAATCGACCGCTCGTTTGAATAATATATGATGTAGAATACCTCTTTATAAACACATAAATTTTTCATCCTCTTATTTTTTAATTCGGCAACTTCGAAGGAAACGAAGATAACAGAATCTTTATAAATATGTGAGCTATGCATATACATATGCACATGGTTTATTAATATAATAATACTAATAATATGTAATGTTGATAAAATTTACTTACGTGTAATAATTGTAGAAAAAGATTCAAGTTTTACTTCAACAAATCACAATGTTTTTAATAACCTAAAATATTTCACAACAGTATACTCTATTTTTTACACTGTTATCTAATCAGGTTTTCTGATATTAAGTTTTTGTTTCATCGTTGTCAATTTAACAACTTTAAATATCAATAACTTTATATGACAAATACATAGAATTATTTCTTATTTTTATTTTAACAAGGATAATAAACTTTTTCTGTGATAAATGACAAATGTATACAAGATGTCTTCCATTTTTCTAGGTAAAAAAAAATGTTCAAATTAATAATAATTATATAATAATATTAATAATAACTGCTTATATTAATAAGAATAGAAACAATTTCTATATCAAAATTAGTTTTTAAATATCTAATGACACACAATAATTTAAACAAACACATTAATAAGAGCTTATAATAATAATAATAGATTGATAATAATAATCTTTATGTGTATATAAAATAGTACAAACGGGAATAAAATAAATTATGCAAAACTAAAATTATTATTATAAAAAATAAAATTATTATAAAATTATTATTTTGCAATATTTTTAATAACAACATAACAAATAAAGAAAAGGGGAGCGCTCGTGCATATAAGTTTCGTAAACTCTTGGAGCTACTCGAGTATCGTTTACAGAAGCTACCGCTGTTGCACTATAAGTAAGCCTCTTTGCAACAACGAGACGATTCACAAAATGAGAATGTGGAGGTCCTATCGTCGACGATAATGACGACGGATGACGACATTCCATTAACCCACTGGCCCGAGTAGCGATATAAAAGAACCGAGCTTGGTCCAATGAAAGCACGGAACATGTGTACCGGGTGGTGGTAGAATAATTAAGCGAAACGACGATGACGACGACGACGACGACGACGACGACGACGACGACGACGACGACGAGAACGTCGACGTCGAGGAGCTCGTTAATGAAGCGAGGACCCTTGCAAGTCGAAATTCACGGAAGAAACTTGGAAAGAATGGGTGATTTCAGTGCAATATATACGGAAGAGAGGAAGTGCTGCTAATGAGTTAATCTTGCTTTAGGGCCACTTGTTTGCGATGAATGAATTAATTTACACTAGAAAAAGCTAGGTATCTAAATTTTTATTGATAATTCAATCGCAAAATTTAAGATTTCCCATTTTTCTTCATAACTAACTTTTTTATCTATGTGTCATTAAAATTTGATATTTTAGAATTGATTTTTATAATGGAAAAACTAGATTTTTTAACTTTATCGAAAAATATGTAATTTCTCTCTCTTGAAGGATGTTTATTTAAAACTCGATATTACTAATGTAACAAAATTTGAGAAATATGTATTGTGTAATAAAACATAAAACTTCGAAAAATAATTTAATAGATTGTTGTGGGAACATTGTTTATATTGATTAATGCCAGAAACATATGCCAAAGATATTCGTACAGAAGAGACGGATCTTAATCTCGTTTATAACCTCGCATATCTCTTATGTCAACATAATTTACGATGAAAAATTGCATGACATAGAAAAGAAAAAAAAAGCAGCGTATACTAAAATCCATGCCGATCATTAATTTTCTGAGAAACCGCCATGACGCGTGAATACCACACATAAACTTCATCTTAGAATATATTTATGTTCTATCTCACCTATACAGACACATTTCATACGATATATATGCAACTATACTAAATTTATGAAAAATAATACAAAGCGTAAAAAATTATGTAAAAATTTAAAATAGATTTTATGGAAATGACTCACAATATATTGTTAGAAATATTTTTTGATTTGCATTGTGTGGCTAATAATTTTAAGAGAATAATTTCGTGAATGCACCCGCGCACAAGGACATAAGCTCAAACATAGCTTGCATGAAAATTCCGAAGAAAATAGAAGTCGATGTTTCTTTGTGCGTATGTGTGTGTGATGTCATGTCTTACAAAAATAAAAGCAAGTTGTTACGATAAAAGTCTCGATAATAAATCCGCTTTTAAAGAATCATCCTCGTAATACCGGAATGTTCTGCAATTCCGAAATTGAACTCATATATTGACTATTCAAAGTAAATACGAGGGGCAGTCAAATATAAATCGAACTTTTTCCAAAACATTTTAGTCGATCAAAATATTTCCAACACACACCTAAGTCATTTTTCTACATAGTTTCCACTAAAATCTAAGCATTTTTGCCACCGGATTGGCAGTTTTTTTATTTCCGTGTCATAAAAAGTAGTGGAACGTGTCCGAAATCAATTGCGCAAACTGAACTTCTTCCAAAATATTCTTTATTCGATCAAAATATTTCCAACGCACACCCAAATCATTTTTTTATATAGTTTCCACTAACATCTAAGCACTTTTTCCACCCGATTGGCAGGTTTTTATTCTCGTGTCATAAAAAGTAGTGGGACGTATCTGAAGCTAATTGCGCACAAAAAAAATGTTGCTTCTGCACGACTGCTTGCTAGGCCTCACACCGCTGCCATAACCTAAGAAATTCGCTCAACTGCATTGGACCACCGTTGAATATCCCCCTTTATCTCGATTTATCTCCGTATGATTACCATTTGTTTGGATCACTAAAAGAAGCGTTGGGAGGACAATGATTCGACAATAATGAAGAAGTGGAAGAATTCGTGTGCAATCGGTTTCGGATAGGTCCCACTATTTTTCATGATACAAAAATAAAAGAACTGCCACTCCGATGGCAAAAGTGCTTAGATGTTAATGGAAACTATGTTGAAAAATGATTTGGGTATGCGTTAAAAATATTTTGCTCGAATAAAATGTTTTTGGAAAAAGTTCGGTTTATATTTGACTGCCCCTCGTATAAATAAATAATTTATTTACAAAATCAATACACATAAATAATTTTTTTACGCATTAATAAATATATACAATTTTTTAAATTTTATTTAGAAAATTTTCTACAGCTGAGAAAAAATCTGCGGCAATAATCAGAAAAAATTTGTTAAAGAAATAATTGCAATTCTTTCAGTTTATATAATTAAAGTATCCTTGTTAAACGAGTCTGCGCATTTACTTTATTTAACAATGCTAAACAATACTGGTGCTTAAATCACGATAATTATTTAGACGAGATACATGAAATGTTCATAGACAACATTAACGGATATTTCGTCAGCAAGAAAACATTATGCACACAATACCTATCTTTAAATCGGAGAGGGGAGCGCCAAGATGAAACTTTAACCTCGAGATTGTATCGATACACAAGTCAAGTCTTTGCGCTTTTCTTGCGACATAAAATTTATCGCGGAATTATTCGATATTATCCGCTAGTTGACTTTTAGATTATTATCGAAACATTAGTAATGATATTATTTGATATATCATCTCCTTTATGCGTACCGATGATATATGTTACGAAAGTTTCTCTCGTATAGTAATGTTTTGACTCTCTCTTACTTTGAATTATATTTTAATCTTTCTACTATCAAAAATATCGCAAAATACTAAAATATAATAATATATGTTGTACTTTACATCATATATAATTTATATCATATATATATATATTATATTTTAAATATTGCCAATATAATGTAATAAAATTAGATATGTAGCATAAATATTAAAAAAAATATTTAATAATTGGGCCGATCACAGATATAAATAATTTAACTTTTTTCATCATTTTGTAACTTTAATTAAAATAATAATTAAAATATAATAAAACGACGAAATATATGTATATAAATACAAAAATATAATATAAACATTATCTGCTTAAGATTAAAAATACTCAAAATAATAATTTTACACTTTAATGAACGAATATAATTGTGTTAGAAAATCAACCTAAAACATTGTTTATCTTCCTTCATTATTTAATTAGCTTTCGAGTGCAATGCTTGTCGTTCTATGAAACAGGGAACACAGTATCGCACTGATTGCTCTCTGAACATTGTGGAAATGGACCATGTACATTGGTACACGAACACAACGATGCAACTTTAACATGCCGCAAATGCAACCGATTTATTTCTATTCACAAAATAAGCACAATTTGTGCCTCCTATTGTGTAGAATAGTGAAAGAAAATATTGTCGAATCGCGGTTAATCAACTGACGCTCGATTTAATAACAATATGGTGCAATTTCTAATTTGTCATCTTTCAAGATATATGTATATATTTCATACTTCAACTTTTTTCTGTTATTTATGTTAGTATGTATTATAACAAACTTTATCTCTCTTTTTATAACGCATTGTCGCGTTATATGCTATGATAAACAAACAAAAGATACGATCGTTGAAAATTACTTGCCTAGAAGCTTCAAAGAAGCGGACCATGCGTTCACGTTTCATCACGATTTTGCGATCACTGCGCGACTATAGAATCTCGTAAATTTATAGCGGAGCAGATGGATGACAGAAAATAAAGAGACGTATTTATTTTTGTCTCCGAAACGACGAGCGAGTCGAAGAACGGACGTTGAGCTTAATTCGTTTTTGCAAAGAGCTCCATTTCTAGAACATTCTGTTTATTCGTTTCTCCAAACATGGTCTTGAATACGGTGAACTCTGCCAGCAACGCTAGCATGCTCGTTACATTAGTGATTATTATTTCGTTAAGTGATAAAATAGGAAAGCTCTGCTTTAATATATTTCCAGCAGAAAAGCTGAAAATCGCAATTGTCTCAAGATACAATTGTAATGTCCTTAAAAATTTCGATTTAATTTCTACGTTTACCGATAAAGAAGAAAAATTACCTTTGCACAACAATTCAAAGAAAATCCTTCTTGAAAAATATCACTATTCTGCTTTCGTATTGACAATGAGCATTTCAAAACTGAATATTTAAAAATTTTGATGAATTTATTCTAATTTAATCTAGAATTTCCTACATTTTCTATGTTTCCTATGTTTTTTCAAAGATGCGCTGCGATGAGATAAATCTTGAGAAAAGTAATTAATTCAGGCAAAAATGAGTTAAAGTCATGTCGCTGGTAAAGAGAAAGAAAGGAATACGAGGAAACGCGTATGTATGTTTGTTTGAAGACTTTCTAGCTGCTCTTTTTTCTTCTCTCTGGGATGAGGTAAATTGTTAACGTTACAGACGGATGTCGTTTCTAAAGAAATTCTTTTGGTAGATACGAATAAAATATAAATTGTCAATGGTATAATAATGTTGTAAATAAACTAAACTATGTTTACACAAGTGTTCTTAAAAATTATCACCACTTTTCTCTCTCTCTCTCTCTCTCTTTGACTGATTAGCGAATCGATCGCTTTGAAATGATAATTTGATCAGAGATTTTTCTGAAACTTCCAAATTTTTCTCTTTTTGAACTATTGTACTTTTACTGACTTGAAATTAATTAAGAAAAGTGAGGTTTTTATTATCTACTCAATTTTTTTAAGATTTAAACAGATTAAAATATCTTTGATCTAATTTTTTCTTTTTGATATTTCTAATATAATTAAAAAGCTATTATATATTAATGTTTATTTTTACGTAAAAATGGACCGCAAATTGAGGAAAGAAATTTAAAAATGACATACAGATGCTTCCTCTATAAGAAACTGATAATAATGTAATATGTAAACTCAGCGTCATATAAAAATATATGTCAATTTTTAATATCGGAATTCTCAGCTATTATATCACAGAAAAGTTTAAGATAACGAGTCTAACGATAAGCAATAATGATACCACAGACCACTTCCAGTATGCTGCATCATATGTAAACATATACTGACGATGAGCATCAATAACTCTTACGTACAGCTTGCAAACTGAAATCTTTTTTACTTCCAAGAGTGAAAAATAATATTGAGAGAGAAATAATTTGTTTTCTGACTTAGACTTAATTACAGCTATTTATAATTACTTATCACTGTCTGAAAATGTGATATTATAAAAAGTTAATATTCCCTCAAAAGGAATATTATGATAAAACTTCAGTCTTATTTATATATGAACTCCATTAAAACAGACTTGTAATTCGCGGAATTTGTTTCTTCGTCGGGTCGAAGAGTAATAGCATTGAAACAGATTTGATCATCTCTTCTGAATTTTCTCTTTTAGAAATTTCCTTTGTCAGAAATATACAATTGCACAATTGAGTAAATAATTGCCTCGGTATGCGAACAACAACGCGCTGCTCTATATCTAATAACGCGCGCGTTATTAAGTCTATAAATCAATAATATGACTTTATCATGACATTGTATCCTTGTATTCGCGATAAAATTGCGATTGGCAAATTTAAGATAATTGCAAGGTTGCAGATGGTAATTGTATAAAACCGTTTTATATTTCACGAGACAAATAATTCGCAAATTATATATCAATCGCTGCAGAAGCGATATACGATTTTTAACCAATAAGATAAATTTTTCATGTATGTAATCAATTTCAGATCGTGAAATTTATTTCAATTATGTGCGAGAAATAAAAAACAACTCATAAAAAGACCTGTGAACTTAACACTTTGAGAAATTATTTAAAAAAGCAATTATTTTAATAAAGTACATAATATATTAAAAAATAAAAATCTCCAGATTACATTTAGTGACTATTAAAAGAAGATTAATAAAATAGTAAAATATAAATAAGATTTTATATATCAACATATCGGTATTCGAGTGAAAATAAAATGCTCTTCAAATGAAACTGACATCGCAATTCGACCGATGAAACCTTGTTATTCTCAAGTCTAGTGTTTCTCGAAATTTTAGTGCTAAAATTTTTGCTTTGTTGCAGCAAGATTTTTGAAAATCGGGAACAATACGCAAAATTGTGCAAAATGTAAAATAGATATCAAGTATCATTTTTATATAATTCAAACTTAACGACACAATTATTATTATTCTCTAACTATTAAAACATACAATGCATAGTTGTCATATATTTTTAATACCAAATTGCTTAGTGTGAAGTTAATAACGAATACAATTAAAGTCGAGTCAAGTCAACTGTATAATCAATCACCTCTTTAATTAAATAAAACGGCTTCCAATTTGCGTGCAATGTAAAGGTCACATTTAATTTTCCTTTTAATTCCGGGTATTTCGGACGATTTATCGATGGCAGGAACCTTTTCGTCTCGTCGCTGCGAGCGACTTTCATGGCGCAGGAAGGTGAAGAGGAGCATTATCTACGTGCGGTTCGCGGCCCGGTCCAGCAAGAGAGCAATAATTCAGCAACGATTGCAGAGAGAAAAAGAGAGAGAGAGAGAACGACGATCTCTTAAACCGCCTGCGGCACGTCGCTATCTATAAACTGACGTTTAGAAGCCGCGCGCACCTCGAGGCGATAATACGATGCTGCGCGAACGCGCTTCGAATGCTGGACCATAAAGATCCCGGCGACGAGTAAAACGTGCCTTCGTATTCCGATCGAATTCCGGAAATTCGATCCGTTAGGAAATCAGCCGTTATTTAGGAATCGGACGTATCAATAGCTCGTTATGCTAATTCATTTGCTCGTACAAGTTTAGCCCGATTCCACTGACTATAAAATTGTAGTTTGGCATTTAAATCTCGAGTAACAGAAGTAATCGGATCCCAATCGTTCCTCTTATTGTTCAACGAGATTGATCAGTACAAGAAAAATTTCAGTAGCCCCTCTTGACACAAATTTTTGTAATATGCAAATACGAATATTAATTATGACTCATTTTCAATGTATTGAAATACTATGCTTCCTTTTTACATTTTTCATATCGAGAGATAAGAACTCTACTCAAAATATTAAAAAATATGGTAAAATACAGATCGTCCGTCCATAAATGTCCGAGCGAATATCTCACAACTGATTAAAGTTACAAGAAAGTTTAATAAGAAAAATTAGCACAGTTTTTAATCCGCAATAAAGCGCATGTAAAAAAAATTTTTTAACTCGTAACCTTTTCATGTTATGAAGATCACTATTGTTTTTTTAAATGGGAACCCCTATTTTTTATTGCACATTCTTATAGCCCTTCTTGAGACCTTTTCAAAACACTATAATAAAGTATTTTTTCATTAAATATTTTTCTAGTTATTTTATATCAAAATATGTCAGATTAAGATATAAAATAATTCGAAAAATACTTAATGAAAAAATACTTTATTATAATGTTTTAAAAAGAAGGGCTATAAGGATATGCAATAAAAAATAGGGAGTTCCATTTAAAAAAATGATAGTGACCTTCATAACTTGAAAAAATTACGAGAAAAAAAGATTTTTTTGGTAAATATAGCGAATAGGGAACCCAGCCCCAATGACCTTGACCTTGACATATGTTGTCAAGGACATAATTCTGAGTAACTTTTTCTTCTAATTTAATCGTCGCTCGTTGCTGTGTGTTTACATTTGAATACCTTCCCTCAATGTTTATACTACTTCATGTTCATTTTTTATTATTTTCTGTACTAATGAATTCTGATGATGACACAGTCTTGTTTAATTCTTCCAAGCGTAAAGTTCTTACTTTTCAATATATTAGAACAAATAATAGCATTTCGTTAATAATACAATGCATTTGCACGAATTTCTTCATTTAACATATAATTATGATGCTCTAATACAGTATCTTATTGATAAACAAGTTATTCGTGATAATATTCAATGTCCAAAATGTAGAAATATTATAACTTATACAAATATATTTAAAAGCTTTATCATGCATTGCACTAATAAATATTATAAGACTATATCGGACTACATGGACGAAAAAGACGACGGATAACATGCAACTTTAAAATAACACTTGGGTTTCTAAAACTCATATGGATATGGTAAAAATTTGTCGGTTTATTGGATATTTTTTAATAATTAAACCACCACGACAATCTCTTATATGTAATGAGTTGGAAATACATGATAAAGCTGTTGTTGATTGGACAAATTTTTGTAGAGAGGTATGTAAATTAATATTTGAATGAAATATTCGGGTATATGTTTATATTTGTTACTTATACATTTTTATATGTATATTGTTACTTGTGCATTTTTATATTTTTCTTTTTTAATATTTAGTTATTATCGGACTGGTTAATAAAAGAACAACAACTTGACGGAGAAGGGATTATTGTGGAAATAGATGAAGCCAAAATTGGGAAAAGAAAATTTAACAAAGGCCGTATGTTAAAAGGACAGTGGATATTTGGTGGCATAGAACGTGCCACAAACAAAGTTTTTATTGTACCTGTAGAAAACCGGAGTTCCAAAACGTTATTACCATTGATTCGTAAATATATTGCTTCTGGTTCAATTATTTATAGTGATTGTTGGCGTGCTTATAATGATCTCAAAAATGAAAATTATACACATCAAACAGTAAACATCCTGAAAATTTTGTTGATCCTAATACTAAAGTTCATACACAAAACATAGAGAGATTATGGAGAGAAATGCGTGCTAATCTTCCACGTTTCGGTACTCGAGAATATCATTATCAACATTATATTGCTGAATTTTTATTTAAAAGACTCTAAGAAGAAAGAGTTACTCAGAATTATGTCCTTGATAACATATGTCAAGGTTAAGGTTATTGGGGCTGGGTCCCCTATTCGCTATACTTACCATTTTTTTATATGCGCTTTACTGCAGACTAAAAACTGTGCTAATTTCTCTTATTAAACTTTCTTATAACTTCAATCAGTTGTAAGATATTTGCTCGGACATTTATGAACGGACACTCTATAACATGCTTTACTCTTTTTATTTTACAATATCATAAATACACATCAAAAATCAAGAGCACCAAATGTCTCTGGAGTTAAAAAATTAGGATAGTTTGAAGTGAAATTTAAATAGATTTTCTCAAAGTTAATAGATAAATCGGTCAATACCAAATTAATAAATGCATTGATTTATTATATAATGTAAAGTATCATAAAAAGGACATTTTTATATGTGAGAAATCTCGCCATATTTATAATTTAGCAACATTGTGAAAACTGAGATTTTACAAACGCTGATAACTATTATGAGATATTTTTATTATGACCATATGAATATGGACAAATTGATTGTAATATTGCTGAGGCTGTCGAAAGTACGTCTACGAGAAAATCGAACATAAAATTGAAAATATAACAATTTCACGTATTTCACGCAGAAGAATTGAATTTTATGTGTGAAAATATAGTAGCATTTTATTTATTCATAATAAAAAAAAATCTTTATGTATATAACATTCTTTTTTTTATCGACAACAAAGCAACACGCCGGCCGCGAGTAGACTGCCGCGCACTCGACATTAAAAAAACTGTCAAAATGACAACTTTTCAATATATTATTGCGAACGCAAAAGAAATGTATTTCAATTTTTTCCCCTCCTTCTAAAGTAATGATATTAAATGCGGATCAAAAAAATAAAGTTACTGACTTACTATATGTATGTATATATATATACAGAGTGTCCCATGATTCGAGGTCCATACATTAAGGGTGTGTTGTTGAAATCATTTAAAGTTGAAATTATTTAATAAACATATGTCCGTAAATGCTTCCTAACAGAACTAAATTATTGAAAGTTGATGTGAATATTTGAAAAAGGAAAGAAAAAAACATTTAATTTAAATTATTTATTTACAAGTGTATTACAAATTCTGTTCAAAATGATCTCCTGCAGATTCAATACAAAGTCTCACCCTGCATAAAAGTGATCTAACAGCTCGCTCCACCATGCCAGGAGAATTTCTTATTTGCATTGCGGCATCCATAATTCTGTTGAATTTGCAGGAGATAATTTTGAACAGAATTTATAATATATCTGTAAATAAACAAGTTAAATTAAATGTCTTTTTGCTTTCTCATAGAGGAAGCTTTGTTTTCGTGACAAAATTTTTTTTCGTGTTTTTTATGCCGATGTGTTTAGAATGTTTCAAAACGTCGAAAAATCATATTCTTAAAAAATGTATGTATGTATGTATGTATGTATGTGTGTATGTGTGTATGTGTGTATGACGTATGTACGCAATATATTGTACAACCTCTAACTTCCGCAATTTTTGAGATATCGGGTTAAATTTTTTTTATATGGATAGAGTATCATTCAAGGATGGTTGGTATTGAATTTGGTGAGAATTGATGAAAAGGTTCATTTTTTATAAAATTTTTAATTTTTTGAGAAATATCTGTATACATTGTAACTTTCGCAAATTTTGAGATATCAGATTAAATTTTTTTAGATGGATAAAGTATTATTAAAGGATGGTTGCTACTGAATTTGGTGAGTATCGGTGAAAGGGTTTATTTTTTAGAAAAGTTTTCGTGATTTTTCGTGTTTTTTATGCCGATGTGTTTAGAATGTTTCAAAACGTCGAAAAATCATATTCTTAAAAAATGTATGTATGTATGTATGTATGTATATATGAATGTATGTACGCAATGTTTGTACAACCTAACATCTACACCTAATAACATCTGCAATTTTTGAGATATCGAATTTAATTTTTTTACATGGATAGAATATTATTAAAGGATAGTTGGTATTGAATTTGGTGAGGATCGGTGAAAAAGTTCATTTTTTATAAAATTTGGAATTTTTTGAAAAATGTCTGTACACGTTGTAACTTTCGTAAATTTTTAGATATCGGGTTAAATTTTTTTACATGGATAGAGTATTATTAAAGGATGGTTGGTATTGAATTTGGTGAGAATCAGTAAAAGGATTCATTTTTTATAAAATTTTGAATTTTTTGAGAAATGTCTGTACACGCTTTAACTTTTGCAAATTTTGAGATAACGGGTTAAATGTTTTTACATGAATAGAGTATTATTAAAGGATGGTTAGTATTGAATTTAGTGAGGATCGATAAAAGAATTCATTTTTTATAAAATTTGGAATTTTTTGAGAAATGTCTGTACACATCCTAATCTTCGCAAATTTTGAGATATCTTCCTCTATGAGGAAGCCAAAATTAAAAAATCGGCTTGCTTAAGAAACTTAAGCTTTGTGAACGAAATAAAATGAGGAAGAAATGTGCAAGTTTCTAATTTGCACAGATTTCAGCTTGTTTCTTTCCTTTTTCAAATATTTCAAACATCAACTTTCAATGGTTGTAGTTCTGTTAGGAAGCATTTACGGACATATGTTTATTAAATAATTTCAACTCTAAACGACTTAAATAACACGCCCTTAATGTCTGGACCTCGAGTCATGGACACCCTGTATATATATTAAAAGTATCAAAGTTTGTTGCCTCTTTTCCATTATCTTGATATTCACATTCTTAATCAATATACTTTTAATTAATATTATATGCCTTTTTAAGAGTAGATAAAATAAAAATTAAAGCATCTTTAGCGTTCTTATAAAATATTAAAACCAGTTAATTCTGAATTATTATTTTTGTGTTAGCGTGTTAAGATTTCTCTAGATTATCTTAATCAATATATACATATATAATTTCTTTTATACCTCTTTTATTTTTATTATTTTTTTGGAGGACATCAGTATAACATGATCAAATTCAAGCTGATACAATACGCATTTGATTGTTCACATTTCTCGCAGCAAAACGCATATGCAGAATCTCGTGGAACATTGCCTTGCTATTATCGTGCAAGCTTTCACGAGAAGGTTCGCTGTTATCGAGCGACCTCTCGCCGATAGTATTTGCGCTTGTATGCGTAGGTGGTGAGTAATACGATAATTGGAAGGAGACGAGACACTGATTAATACGCACATAACAGTGTCTCCTATTCCGCTACGTGAACGTAAACTGGTTTAATTTCGACGGCGCTCCGCCCTACTCAATAGCCTCTCTCCCACAAAATCCTTCATCTCTCAGAAATTCGCCGGAACATCGGAATGTAAACGCGACGTTATCTTCTTTTCTCTCTCTTATCCCAATATAAAGTATTTACTTGTGTAAGAGCTTTCACGTAAATTTAGCGTTTTATTATACTGTATTTTATAGATGCTTTGTGAAAAAATGGAAAAAAGGTCTGCAATATTTTATTCATCTCAAAATATATTTTTAAATTTTTCAGGTTGTTCAAATAAATTTGTTATTTATAATACATATCTCTACTAATTTATTATCATACTGTTTTTGTGTCATAAACATTGAATTCTATGAAAAGTATATTAAAAAACTAAATTACAAACTTTAATATCGTATGTATGTTTTAATATCACGTATGTTTTACTATATTATAATATTAAGTGTATGTTTTTTAATTTTACAAACTAATTTTATAAACTATTTACCGCTGTTTCAATGCCTGTGTACGTTCTTATACTAAGCATTAGAAATAAATGGATTCATATAGTAAGAAAAGACCGACATTGAGATGTGCTACATCAATTGAAGTTCTTGCTTCGGATTTCAACTTTAGAGGCCCGCAGAGAGACACGTCACAACGTGGAGTGGAAGGCTGCCAGTGGCTAACTTGAAGCTCTCTCTCTCTCTTTCTTTCTCTGCCATATTCTAGTCCTCGAGAAAGAATACGTGAAGCAATCCCGCCTATGGCTATATAGCTAATACGAAAATTCTTTTCTCTAATTTTCAAACGCAAACCCAATTCTCAAAAGAAATAAGCAAGAAAAAATAAGGGAAAAAATCTTTTATTCTAGTGTTTTCTGTAAAAAGTGTAAATTTCTGCAAGGATATTTTTCTCTTCTAAAATTTATATACATTATGTTCAAATAAAAAAAAAACTACAAATTTTTGTTAAATAATTACTGGCTCAGATTTTTTACATTAAGAATGAAGGTCCGATGTAATATTTTATCATTCAAATATTGTGTGATATTTATTTCAATATAATATAATTTATATATTAAATATACAGGGTAAGTCTGATAAAAAGGCCACCATGTTTTTCTCGAAAACGATTAGAGATAGGGGAAGACATCCATTATCAAATTTGTAAGACAAGTAGGGGCAAATATTTTGATGACCTTGAACTTGACCTTGAACTTGACCTTGAGGGTCAATTGAAGGTCAACTTTGTTTTCCTAAATGAAAACCTCCTTTTTTTATTGCACATTTTTGTAGCTTATCTCGAGAGCTTTTCAAAACACACTAATAAAGTATGTTTTCATTAAGTACTTTTTGAGTTATTTTATATTTTAATCTAACATATTTTGATGTAAAAAATAAAATATCTCGTAAAATATTTAATTTTCGATAATCTTACCGTAATACTTTTATGTACAGAATAATGAGACAAATCAATTAGTGTAAAGAAAAAAAACAAATAATTGTTTAAAAAAATACATTGTAAATAATTACATATTTTTTTTTAAAAACAATTATTTTTTTTACTAAGTGATTGATTGATTTTTTACTAATCGAAATGTTATTATTTATATTTGATGTGTGATCTTGATCTGTGTTACTTCATTTAAGCTATAAAGGTTAGTCAATAACAAAATCATTTAATGTAAATGTAAACAAACTTCGGTGGAACATTTAGTATTCGATGGAAACAATCCGCGTAGTCTTAGATAAAAGATATTCTTTATACCGTGCTAGTCTAAATTGTGATGTTACACCGAAGTTTGTTTACATTTATATTAAATGATCATGTTATTGACTAACCTTTATAGCTTAAATAAAGTAACACAAATCAAGATCACACATCAAACATAAATAATAACATTTCGATTTGATTTGATTAATAAAACCGCAAATATTTTGTTTCGGAAACATTCGCGATAAATTTCCATTTTTCAACTTTTTTCATGTCCATGATCTTGAATATCCATGACCGTTAAAATTATCTTAGAAAAGGTTTCAATCATAGGTGTTCAGAAATGCATGGTCCCATTTAAAAATATGAAGATGACCTTCAAATCTTCTAAATACTTCCACCTGGGAAAAAAATGTTTACCTTCGCAAGATGTCCTCTTCGATACCACACAACTTTTACTTCAAACATTTCTTCCTATCTGCAAAACTGTAGGAGTTATTCGGGTGCCCGGTCTTAGATGATTCACACTGATATATATATATATTTATATAAAATGTTATCTTACATAGTATCTGATCGTGATGGAAATCGTGACGATTTATTTGATGAACGTGAGTTGTAAATTTTGGACATCTCTGAACCTTGTACCCAGAACTCCTCCGCATCGAAATTCACGTCAAACTTCGCGCACCGCAATAGCCTGCGATTGAGTACCGTGATAAACCAAATTTATGCTCCTCCGAGACGATATGTCTTGCCCTATTGTCTCGACAATGAAACAAGTCACTCAAGGCAGTATTATCCCTCAAAGGATGAACATAAATTCGATCCTTATCCGCATCACGGAAATCATAGATCACGATCTAGCGGTGGGCTGCGCAGAGGAGCGCATTTAGCCGGTTGTATTAAGCAAAATTTATAAAGGATTCTATCTTCGCATACATCTTCCTCCTCTCACATGCTACGCTTCCTTGTTTCCGCAATCCGGAAATATATATATA
>NW_021853477.1:555668-571168 GCF_003651465.1 Formica exsecta
TGTAAAGTTATTGTTATATATAAAAAAAAACTAACGGAAATTGTAACGACTCGTTATTTTTTGAGTAACGGTAACGGTAACAAAAGTTACTTTTTAAAATTGGTAACAAGTAACGATAACGAGTTACTTTTTAGAAAAAAGAACGGTAACGGTAACGAGTTACTTTTATAAAGTAACTTTCCCAACCCTGTATATATGTATACAATATGTATATACATATATTACGTAATTACCAGAATAGTATCTGATACAAAATTAATAAATAGTGTAATATAATTACTTTGAATTAATAATAAAACTAATTAATAATGAATCAACAGAGGATATTTATATAAAATTTTGTGTTCGCTGTTTTTTATCTAATACTTTGCTTTCGTGCATGTAAATGTAAAATAAGTGCAATGTTTTAATACTGTCATGGTTATTTCTTAGATAATAAAATTTTGCTCATCGAATATCAATTCGAATGTCAATTTGATCTAAACATATTTTTATGCGGTAATTATTTCATTAGAAAAAGGAACAATTTTTTTTAATGCCGTAAATATTTACGGCTTTTTTTAATACCAGTGTGATGATTAAAAAGCCACACATAAAGGGATGCTCTTGCGATGTGTCTCACGTGCCTCGAAGTTCTCGTAACTTGTTTTCGAGAAAAAGAGAGTGTGAACTAAACCGCTTGGACTAAAACTTTCTTGTTAACGCCTGCTGCTCTTTAACCGAAACTTTGCACGTACGGCAATATTTTCCAATTAGACACGTATGCGGTCTCATTATCTCGTTATCAGTACTACTGAAAGCAAGGTTACCGAGGAGAAAATCTTGCGGCGAAACTCAGTGATCCCGCAATAATTACTTGCTCCCCTCTCAGTTCCGTATTACATTCCTTCCTGCTTATACAAGAAAATGCGTCCTCGACACAAAATAACTCGGTTAGATTCTAAGTCATTCAGTTAACAAACATGAATTTGGTGCTGCAATAATTACATAAGCTAACTTATTACAATGGTTAAGCTTTTTAAATTTCTTTCTTGTTGAGCAACAAAATTTAATTAATTTATTGATATTAATTGATAGATTAATTAAAGATTAATATATTTAATTCATGCTTAATGTGTTTAAATGATTAACGTATAATTTACTGTTTATTTATCATTTAACACTGTGTAGTGCTTTGTAATAAAATCTATTACATATTTCCTAAAAAAAAAAAGAAGAAAAAAACTATAAATTCGCTCATTTGTTGCACAAATTTTTAATTTGTGTGAAATATTTTAATAGTATTTCACGGTATTCTCTCTCTAGTCGAAAGAAGTTGAAAGTTGCAGTAAATAGATTATATTCTTGCAATCAAAGGCGCATGGAGAATCACTCGTCTGTAAAATGTGGAATTTATTCGTAGCGAAGGTAATTTTACACAGTAGTCGAAGCTCTCTCGCATCCAATGAAGATACTTTTAAAGATTCATTCTCAATTTCGGTGTCGTCGTTCGTCGCCATCCTCTTTCGCACGCGAAATTAAACTACGATAAATTCCCTTTAAAATGCGACATCCGTTATAAAGCGTCGCACCGCAAATTCTGACCACATTTTCAATCTCGTTGGTGTGTCTGAAACACGATTCCAAGCGATGCTTGAATAACAACTGTCACGGCACGCACCAAAAATATCGGTATGTTGTGCGGAATGGAATTACAGTATTTCGCGCGAAACGCTTCTAATTGCAAATAATTTATTCTCAAATGCAAATACGATTAGATTTATTTTCACGAAAATTCTATCAGAAGCGCAGCAAACTCTTGTTTCTATCCTTTAAACTTTTACATATAAAATGTGGTTTTTTTTAATACTTAAATTATATATACATGTATCGTGGAATTTATTACTAAAATTAATTTCAATTTTGTATCTATTATTAATCCGAAAAATTCAATATTAAAAATAAAAATATTAAATTTTTTTATGGGATATTTTGAAATTCTATTATATTTTTTCTATCAAAAAGGTTTTTTAGTATAATATAATCTTGTTTATTTTCTTAATTTTGTTAATTTAAATAAGTAAATAGAAGAGAATTTATTTCAATTACTATATAAAAACTGATTGGAAATAAATCATATACAATGAGAGACATATTCAAAGATTAAGTTTGATGTAGTTTTTCATGATTATTTTATATAATTGATTGCAAGCATGCTTCTCTTTAACCATCAGTTTGCGTAATAATAAATATACATCTTTCTTTGCCCTAAAAAAATATAAAAATCTAAAAATACCTAACATTTATTTATTTTTTGTCAAACAAACAGGCAGTAAAGTCATTCTTACTTTAACGTTATTAATCACCATATATTCAAATAAAAACAAAACTCAGAAAAGCCAGAATTACGGCAAGCAATAACAATATTTCTTATAAATCCAGAGTTTATTCTTTACCTAGAACTGCAATTCGTTTCACGCTGTGTGTGAGCGAAACCGCGTTTTTTAATGCTAATATTTTCTGTCATTGCATCTAGATGAACAATCGTATTTCTCGTGAAGAAACGTATATTTCTATATCTCATCAAAAGATATACGATATATTCTCTCTCATTAAAATATGAATTCTATGTTTCGTATCGATAGAGAATTTATTCTCATGTATATCCTGCAAAATAAAAAATTAACTTGCGGAAAAATTTTTTATCTCTTGAAAATAGCGGAATTCAATGAGAAAAAAGAGATTCCTTGGCGCGTCGCACAAGTGGCGAATTATATGGAGAAAATAATTTTTCATAATTTATGGCAGTAGCAAGATGTACACATACGCACGGACGCTTCGCCAGAGTCAAGACTACCGGCGTCCTCGCATTTGAATTGCTTAATCTAAACTCCCACTATAGCCTCGTGCACGAACGCAATTCCATTAGTAACAAATCTTTGCCGCGAGAGTCGTTCTTCGGTATGGAAATCGGTGGCGCTTTATCGTGTTCTTTGCGACGCAAAAGCGGTGCAAGATCAATCCTCGGCTACGAATATTACTTGAATCTTTTTCTAAGAGCAATTCTTTCTGTCATAAATTTCATATTCGCGTAATAAATTGATTTTGTTGAAGATCACATATTTTTTATTGTATTTTACATTATGTAAAAAAATCTAAATTTGATAAAGATCTAAGAAAATCAATTTTTTTCAAAAAAAATATCTATGCAATCACATACATTACATATTTTCTCTTTTTTCGAGGTATTATAATATATTCAAAATATTGTCAAAATCAAAAACAAATGCGTGTAAAATAAGTAATTTGCTAAAAAGGTGTTGTAAAAAAGTGGTTGTTCACAAAGATATCGACAAAGGCAACATTTGCTCTAAATATATCTTTTTGTTGCCTTTTGACCTCGCATCACGTTTGTTTCATCACGCATTTTGCACTTGACGTTTATTTTACCTCGCATCTTTCTTCATCGGATTCGCGTCGTCGAGGAAAAGTAATTTGTCGCTTATCGCGTGAAACACAGAGGCGGAGTGCGGTGGGCTCTTTTCGCGGAGAGAAATGCAGCAATATGAATACAACGACCGAAGCAAATATTAATTTCTACCTTCGAGTTAGCAAGCGGATATCGCGGGCTTTCAAGGCAATTTCAATCCTGAATGACGCTATTTCAAGATCTGTTGTTGTACGGCAGACCTTGTCCCGCGATCTGTATTTCATCGGAAGCTATTCTCGTTAAGATGTGAATTCTGAGAAAGATTTATTACCGTCTCTCTCTATAAGCACAAACCTTTTTCTGAGACACAAATATATTTATTCCTTCGGTGTTTATGACACATTTCCTTTCGTATCTAAATGAAATATATACCAGTTCTTTTTTATCAAATTCGGCATCAAAAAATTTTTGAAGTTACCAAATTCAAATACGATATTATGTAAAATTTTGATATCCAGAGAATGGTGGATTAAAATATAAAAATGTTTAAAAACTTACAGAGCTAATTAACGATGTGAATAAACGATGCTAACAAACTATAGATAAACATACAGCACATTTCGCTCATCAAATAAAAAATACATATATTATTATATTATAATCTGAATGTTTAACTTTCAGTTGAACTTTCAATGCATTCACTGCAGGTTATTGATTTTAATATATCGACAACCTGCACTACGTTACAGGTTGTAGTGATTAATTAATCATACACCGCTATTACAACATTTTACACGTTGTCGCTTCAACGACCATTAAACATCATTAAAATGTAACTAACGATCAAAAGGGACGAAATTCTCTCTCCCTCTCTCTCTCCCCCCTCCCTCTCTCTCCCCTCTCTCTCTCTCTCTCTCCTCCTCCCTCTCTCCCTCCCTTTGTCCCCCCCAACCTTCTCTCCCTCTCTCTTCCTCGGCGAGTATTACATGACTTATGGATATCTTTTTGTTATCGCGCATTTCCCTAATTTTTTTCCAAAGATGGCCGGAGTTACGACAGCGACGCGGATGAAAATTCTATTTCGGTATTGAACAACACAAAATTGAGCAGCACGAAATTTCGCGTGTCGGTTACGAGGCGCGCCATACGTGCGCCGAATGCGACAAGCGATACCAGAATGTGACACCGAGTCGCTTCGTAAATGCACACACGCTCGACGAGAATTAACACATGTCGCGTGTGTGGCGGCAATTCTCTCTTTTTTTCATTGAAAGAAAGAGCATCTCGCTGAATTATGCCGGTCATCCGAAAAACGTTGGCTGGCTCGTGCGTGTAACACTAAGAGAGTATCCAGCTGCGAACAACGATACGAGCAACTGTTTAAGTATATCCAGAGATATCATATTAAATTTAAATTATTGTTTTTACATTAAACCAAAGGCTTCGGTAAAGGACTTATACTAAGATGATGCCGTAACACTTGTACCATAACGGAATCTTTTCCGGTAGAATTTTTGCGTAGGACATTATTTGTGACGCTATTTGCAGTTAACTATAAAATCATAAGTTTGTTATTACATCGCTGAAATATTTCAAAATTCATTATACGCATACGCGATTTCACAAGTTATGAAATATATACATACGAGTGTTTCATTGCGAATATACGAGGTCCATTAAAACTTTAAATTATGATGTCGAAAAAGCAAATTTTTACCATTCTTGGCGGAATGTATATTTCGCGAAATGTCTACCACGTGCGTGCGTTTGCCGGACATGGAGAATTTACTTTTGTTGAATAAGAAAAGGCCCGGTTCGTTGTGCGAGAACACCGAAATTTTATGAATTATAATTTCTCTCTCTCTCTCGAAAAATATCTATTATTGATACAGCTGCATTTGTTGCAATCGTAAATAATGGTCGTACTTGAAGTCATAAGTCGAGTCGACATCCTCTACGCCTACTAACAATAAAAGCTACTGCGGTAGCTGGTGAAAATACCTACATCTAATTATTACACGCGAATACGCCTCAGCAGCGCAGAGAATGCACCTTGTGGATCCTATTCTGGAGCAATTTTACGAAGATTTACTTCGTTCTCGCGATACGATAGCAAATTATCTCTCACGCACGCGGCAAACCGTGTTCCCGCATTAATTTATTTTTTAATTTCTTGTCACGCAAAATATTTTTTTATTGTTTGATTCTTATATGCCTGTATGTCATATATGTATATGTATACATATATATGTATATGTACATACATACCATATACATATCGAAATACCATAAATAAAATTGTGATACAATGTAGAGAAAAATGATTCCTTGTGTGTGTGCAAGAGCAAGTAAAAAATGTAGAATAAATTTTTTTAAAGTTTAAATCTATTTATATAAGGACCATACCTTAAACTCTTAAAATGATTAACTTGAAAATAGTTATTTTTGGTAGCTTTAGACCGATAACTTTAGTGTAAATATGTTATAAAATATAATTATGCGATTGTGTAATTATCTCATAAATAATAAAATAACAACATAATATAAACTGTAAATTTGTACATACAAAAAGATGTTGACCAGGAAAATATTGGAATAAATTCGATTTTCGCGGTAGAGATAATATAAATCGTCGAATTAAGGATTACGTTCAATATAATAGGTCCTGAGCAACCATCTCTGGCGGTAGTAACTCTGTTCTCCCGGTGGTGAAAGAGGATTTGTTCATCTCTTTCCGTGTCTCATGTATGCGATCGGGGTGGATTTGAAGCGTGACATTTCCCCACGTATATTGCACACACGCGGATACATTGTTGCGAGCACAGGTGTGCAGAGAGCGGATTGTAAGCCATAAAAGCGCAGTAAAATCTGTTTTATAGCTGCGTTCATAGATGTATGACAAACGTAGTATTGTCTTTCGAAACAATCAAAACGTGGTATCTAATCGTAAAAAATCTTAAAGAAAGCGTAATAATCTATAACTTGTAAACAGTACTTTGCAATAATAAAACAATAATATTGTAAATGCAATAAATAAACCTTAATTATTGCATTTATTGATATATATATATATAAATACCATTCACATATTAAAACGCACAAATATAAATAAAACAATAAGAAAAAAAAATGATTATGCGCAAAAAAATATTTGCCTTATTTTTGTTTTAAAAATTATTTATCGACATTTGGCTCTCTCTCTCTCTCTCTCTCTCTCTCTCTCTCACTCTCTTTCTCTTTCTCTCGATTAATTGATTGATTGATTGGAAGAATATTTGCTAAAATTCCAATCAATTTAAATATTCGCATTGGCTTCGCGTATATTCTCTTAAATTGTACGCAACGTTAATCAATCCTCTCGCGCTTTCAACCCCAGCAAAAGCCGTCCCTCGAGTTACGTCAAAGGCTTGAAACTGGAGATCACTAACACTGGCGTTTCCACCTCTCGGCTGAGCGCGATCTACCTGTGGCTCTCATTCGCCCTTCGTTTACCTTTTAATTCATCTCCCCCTCCTAATCAATTATCACCTTCAGTTAAGCGTCTCGCGCAAAAAGAGCCAGTCCCATTCGCTCGCTAGTTTTCCACTCACCTAGGCATATTGAATCATTCCATCGGGGTGACAGATGATTCAATCACTGATAACTCTTCTTCGTCCCCGAGAAAAGGAAGACGTCTCTCCTTGTAGCGATTAAATAGACCGATTAAAAATGCTTCTATTTCCTCTCTCAAACACTCGCGCGTCCTTTACGGCAGTCGCGCAAGTTTCGCGTCGCAAATTCCCGACGATGCTTCGCGAACGACGGTGGCGCCAATTTCCAAGGTCGGGACCGCAAGGTCACAAGGTCTACTTCCGGACCAGGTGCCGGCCGGTGGCAATCGGAAGCGACGATCGAGTCGAATCGCGCGCGTGCCGTATCGAGCGCAAGTCTCGGCCGCGCGTGCTTGCCCAACCTGCACCCCTTCCTTTTCTGCTTCGTCGTCGTCCTGCGCGTCTTTCCTCCCCCGCGAGGATCCTTGTCACACACGCGCGCGATGTCCCGCGATCTGCACCACAGTCCACTACTCACTGACAAGATTCCCCGCCGTGACACTTGCTACTTTCTTCTTGATTTTTCTCCCCCCTCTCCCTCTCCTTCTACTCTCCTTCTCTGCCGCCACTGGTCGTTCTCGTCTCACGACGCCTCGTGGTGCTTGTTGCGGTTCTAATCCTCGTCCGGAGTGCGTATCAAAAAGATATGTGATGCCGTGTCAAGTCGCTGATTGCATCGGAGACGAGAGTTACGATCTCCGTTTTCTTTATGATATCTTGCTGCAACGTTCGTCTGTTTGATAATTGTCCAAACAGTAGTTGATCGTCTGTCCTAAATCGCCAATATTGTCACGTGACGCGGAAGAAACTGTTACTCGGGAGAGTTTCACAACCGAAGAGAAACGTCACACGTGACGGTGATATGCGACAATGCGACAGGTATATCACGATGATAATTGTAATCGCAAACTCGTGTCCGCTATAACTATCTAATTTTTTAATAGTCTCTGTTTACTAGTGTGATTCTTCGTGTGATAGTCACTCGTATATTTATATATTATCTTTCTCCTCGACTTATCGATATTCTATTACCAATTGAAAAGAATGATGACCCTCAAAAGTAATGTCTTCTAAAGTAATACTTGCTTTCCAATTCCGCAATTATCGCAAATTGTACCGATTTTATCCGATCGCGCATCGAAGATGATCCCGCTTTTCTCTTTCCGTGTTGTTGAATTGACGTTTCCTTTTCCGTTTATCTCCCGCGCGCACTTCTCCTCGGTTCAAGCCCGGAGTCCTCTTACAATCCACTCTTCGATATCGCTGCGAGATGCTTTTTTCTAAGATATAGCCAATTATCTGTTCTTCACATATTCTCTTTAACTCTCTCGATATTATCTCAGCCACTCTTTTACTCGGAGTACTTACTGACGCAGAACAAGTTTCGCGCGCGAGAGGAGCTGCGGGTGTACACCAGTGCGAACGATCGCGTCGACACAACGGAACAAACAGGCTGGAACCGATGGCGGCTGATTCAAATTCGCTCCCCACGTGGCGGCGACGGCGTCATCCCCGAGACTGCCGCCGGTACGACGCTTGGCGTCGGTCAAAGCGTCGCCATCTCACGGCTCGCTGGTTAACTATCTTTACCGCGGCGGTTCTTTTCAAAAACATTGTTACCAAAACTCATTCTCTCCTCCTTCCCTGTCTGTCTCCCTCCCTCTTCCTCTCTCTCCCCCATCACCCCTCTCCCATTCCTCCCCCTCCTCCTACCCCTCTCTCTCTCGACGATGGAGAAGACGTGTCAAACATCGCTCTATAAAAGTGATAATTTTTAAGTAGTTAAATAATGAGGGAGAGTGATAAAAAGTTATTGAAGTAATAATTGCATAGACCGGGAATAGCCATGCATGTTATCTAGCCGGAATATGCTGATTTGCGAGCGTGAGAACTAAATTTCTTGTGTGGGACGTCCAAGTCTCGTACGACAGGTAGATATCGAAAGTGGACAAAGTGCTGACGTATAAAAGTGGACACAAAGGTGACTGATCGCCTATGCTGATATTAGCAGTTTCAACCGGTAATTATCGATATGGACGATGAATACGACGAATATCGATGCTCGGCAATAAAAAACCAGATTGTAACATGCAAGTCTTGTGATAAACCTTTTTATCATCCAGGATGTGTAATTAAGCATAAAATATATAATAGAAACCATGAATTGGTGGCGTATCGTGGCCCATTTGAGAAATTTATTATCGATAGCGATAAAGAAGCAGCTATGAGTAAAGCATTGACATCGACAGGAAAATCAACGGAGAGTACGGCATCAAGTAGTGGAAACAGAATAGCAGGCGTGAGTGGATCAGTGGGTATTGATATAAAAATAGATTGGGTTAAAAAACATTGAAAGAAATAAAAGATGAAACAGCATGTAAAAAAAAATCAAAATGATGATTAAGGAAATAGTTAAAAAAAAATTGGAAAATATTAAACAAGAAGTGGGAGAATTGAGAAGAATGATACAGGAAGAAGTTTCAGGACCATCAGAAGGAGCACAAAGAAGTTATAGTGACGCAGTTAAAGACAAGAAAAAAGAAAATATTATAATTGTCAAATCTAAGATGCAACAGGACAGTGAAGTTACTAAAAAATTGATAAAAGAAAAGATAGACATCAAGAATATAACTATGGGAGTAACGAAGCTAAAAGGAAGCAAGGAAACTGTGATTCTGGATTGTGAGATTGGAGAAAAAATGGAAAAATTTAAGGCTACAGTACAAGCCAAGCTGGGCGAGAATTTCAAAGTTACTAAATCATTGCGGATGAAAACTAAAATAAAAATTGTCAATATTGGCAAAGAAGAAATGAAGCTGAATGATGATGATTTAATAGTTACAATCAAAAAGCAAAACAAGATTAACGTGAAGAATAAAGGAATTCATATGCGAATAGTGAAGAAAATAGTTAAAAGTCAATCCGGAAGTAGAGGTAAAGAAGAAGGTTCTGTAATAATTAAAGCAGATGAGAAAACTCATGAAATAAAGTTGAGCAAAAGAAAACTGAATGTAGGATGGAGAAAGTGTCTGGTATTTAATCATATTAATATTAAAAGATGTTCTAAATGCTGGGATTCTCATCATATTGCAAAGAATTGACGAAATGAAACATGCCACAAATGTGCAGGAAATCATAAAGTGATTGAATGCGCGGCGACAAAGAAAAGATGTGTAAATCGTATGTTTAAGATTCAAACATACAATTTGAAAATAAGTGATGAGCATGACGCCCTTCATCCAAAATGTCCGACATTTAAGAGGGCGATACAGGAGGAGAAGAGAAGAGCCGGCTGAGAGGATATTAAATAACAACTACAGAAGGAAGAGGATACAGCATCAGATATGAAGATAATGAATCCTGCATAGCACTGTCGGAGACTAGATTAACTGCTAGGGTTGAAGATTTGTACTGCAAATAGCTGAGAAAGCTAGTAAAGATCATACAAATCAATCCCTCTCTCTCTCTCCCCATCTTTGATTGTGCAACGCTGTTAGTTGAAGACATTGCAATACAATTTTGTAGAACTATGAACTACAAGTGCACAAAAAGAGTATATTTTATGAAGGAGTAAAAGTGTATAATGCCTTACCAACTGAGATGAAACGATGTAAAAAATTGAGCTGTTTAAGCAATTGTTAAAGGAGTATATTGTAATTCATGTAAACTAGATCTGTATTACAAATAGCTGAGAAAGCTAATAAAGATTAATCAATCAATCAATCAATCTCTCCGTGATTAGTCTTTGAAATATATAAATAAAAATAAATAAACATAAAATTATTTCTACTATTTTATTATGCACACATTTAATTATAAGTTACAATCATTTTTCTTCATATTTACAACAAACATCTGGTTGAATATCTGGTAAAAATTTCAAGTTTAGTAATGTGTATAGATATAGTGTGTATTTTTTGTACGAAGTCAAATGGTATCAAAAAAAATAAATGCCAAAAAGAAGAAAGAATTGTAAAAAAACTGGTAATAGAAGTTTTGTATTTTAGAATAAAGATAGGACTGTGTGAAAATAAATTAGCAATCATTAAAGATGTGTTCTGAGAAAGGAATCAACATTGGAAGTATGTTCTTTGATAATTTTTACAGAGAGTCAATGTTTGCTTAGTAAGAATGAGTAAAGAAAGATTACGAAAGAATGTTGCAGATAAAGTAGTTCTCGCAAAGGTGAAAATAATGGGATCTTACTTATTCTAGCCATATCTCAAAGTAGAATTTACATTAAGAAAAATTTAACTTAACGATTACTTGTCGCAATATTTAAGTACATATTGAAAATTTTAAAATTTCTTGAAGTGATAATTTCTTCAATTTTTCCTTTAAAAGCACATGTATCATATAATTTAATAATATAATAAAGTAATTTAATAAATATATATATAAGATGAAATAAAATATATACAATGTCCATACGCATAAATCCGAACGTATCATATTTTAGTAACAAGTAAAACGTATATTTCAACGTTAGGATGCTATAATATCATTTGCATCAAGTTAGTGGATATACCATCTGATCTGCAGCAATGTCACGGATTTATCATCCGAATTATCTTCACGCTGTATGCAATACAATCTAAAATCCAGGTCATGCTCGTAAAGCAGATCTTGATGTGGCTCACTTTTGGAAATGCATTATTCTATTCTCTGAATCAATATCGTAAAGTCGTGATATCGATCAAGATTGAGATTATTGCAAATAATACAACAATACTGCGTTCACGGAGAGAACAACCTCGCTTCGCGCAGCTTTGGGCGGAGTGGGGATTAGGTGAGAGACTTCAGCGCGCTACTTCAATGTCATATGTCGTATGCGTATCGATCGTGTATCACGTATGTGATCCGCCTATAAAAATCGAAAGGAATATCATAATATTGAAAGCTTGAGTTGTTTTCTGTTAATCGATTTTTATTACTCTTTTTAATTAAATCGGGATATATCTATTATATTTATTTTCTCTTTTTGCAATCAAAAAATTATTGATAAGATTTAATACTATTATAAATAAATAGGGTCCCTTTTGTCGGCTAGCCGGATCTGAAAGCTGCAAGACCAATTTTGGAGTGGAGGGGGCAAAATGGGCGGTCGGTCGGGCGGGATCTGACCGAACCGGACGAAAAGCGAGGTCGTTCTCCGTGAACGCAGTATATAAATCTTTTCTAAATAAAAAGCACACGCCGAGTACTAAAAAAGATATTTACAATACAAAACTAATAAATAAATAAAAATTTAAAAAATATAAAAGATTTAATCTTCCCCCCTCCCTAAAAAAATATTATTAAAATATGGATAAATATTTTAAATTATTTATGAAAAACGCATGTAATGGAAAAATTATGACAACAACGTTTATAATATGTTATATGATTTTTGTATATGTACATAAAATCTAGGATTCCCATACAGCACAGAACGTTGCAGCAACATCGTAACATCGCCACAATGTTGCTACAATGTTGCGATATTGCTGCAATGTTGCTGCAACGTTCTGTGCTGTATGGGTTTTAACTGGAGACTCGACGAACGTCAAACTGAAAGTAAAGATTCAGCGCAGTGCTTATTTCTTATCAGTCTTATCAGTCTTTGATTAGATGCATGATATTACCATTAGAATGACTTATTGCGTATGAAATCACTGATGTAATAGTTCACTATATGTCTAAAAAAAAATTTAGGTTTAAGGTACCATAAGTTTATCAGCGTACTTTAAAAAAGAAATCGCTACAAGATAATGATTAGAGAAAAATGAATAGTTGTTTTCAAATATTTTTATTATCTTGATAAATTTAATGTTAAACATCAATAATTGTAAAACCACCGAATAATTATGTGTGTGTAACACATTTTATTACTCAGAGTATTAAAGAATAACAGGAATGAGCATATCGGTAGTGAAGGTAGACTTATCGCGAACGGTAGTACGTCATCGCAGCCATCTTGAGCGTCCACTCTTTTTGACGTTTTTCAGGGCCATGTACAACCATTTGTTACCTTACTTGTTCCAGTCTGCACTTATTTTGCGCATGATCACCGATTCTAAATAAGTGAGAGGAAGAGCCAATATTAGGCTAAAAAAGTATTATTAATAAGTGTTAAGGTAAAACTTAAGATTAAGGGCGACCTCACCGATTTCAATGACCTTGATATATAATGACCTTGATATTGTCAAGGACATAATTCCGAGTAAGTTTTCTTCTAATTTAATCGTCGCTCGTTGCTTATTAAAAGTTATTAACAAAAAAAGTTTGAAATATACCAAAGTACATGCATGGACAGGAAGCACGTTAATTGTAAGATTATCAGAGCGTCATGGTGCATTGCCAGGCCTTTGAAGTACTTCCAGTATCTTCATCATGCTGCAATTTGTCTCTGAGCGGCCATCTTGGGCGTCCACTTATACAGGGTGTCTGATAATAATTGCCCCACCCGTAATCTGCAAGCAGAGCGGGTTAAATCGAGCAGGAAAGTCCTTTACCATTTTGCGATTTTTGTAATAATTATTGAGAAATTAATTTTAAAAAATCGATCAATTTATTTAACAGAATTTACAGGAGTAAACTTTCGTGTAGAACTTTCTTCGACCGAACACAACGCACGCTCGCGCTCGACCATCCTAGCAACCACATATCAATGCCGCCCATATCAGGCCATCTTTTCTCACCGCGCGATAATATTCGCGCGAATTGGCCGATCCTTTTAAATTAATTTTTCATTAATTATTGCAAAGATCGCAAAACGGTAGAGGACTTTCCTACTCGGTTTAATCCGCTCTATCTGCACATTATCAGTGCGGCGATTATTATCAGACACCCTGTATACAGGGTGTCCGACAAGTAAGTGACCAAGCGAAAGGTAGATTGAGTCAAACTGAAAAGAAAAGTCCTGTACCGTTTTGCGATTTTCGTAATAATTATTGAGAAATTAATTAAAAAAGATCAATCAATTCGTGCGAGTATTACCGCGCGGTGAAAAAGACTGCCTGATATAGGCGGCATTGATATGTAGTTGCTAGGACGCGAGAATCTATTGCTCGTACATAATTGTTGTCATTTGTAGAGCGCTCCTCCCAAAACTTTGCGCCCCTACTTTTGAGTTGTTTCTTCCCGCTGCGCGCTTATACTTGTGCGAATTGGTCGATCTTTTTTAATTAATTTCTCAATAATTATTACGAAAATCGCAAAATAGTGAACAGGACTTTTCTTTTCAGTTTGACCCAATCTACTTCCACCTTTCGTTTGGTCACTTACTTGTCGGACACCCTGTACATATAGTTACACTTTTACTAAACATATATATCCACAAAAATATATCTTTATTAAATTTAAAAAAAAATCGCTATGTTATTTGGAGCTGTGGGAGGCCGAGTGGGATCAAGCAGCTCACTCAGCAAGAAAAACATTTGTTTACAAAATATGACTGCCTTAGAGTAACCATAACTCACTCAAAATTTTTTATATTTTTTGATATTATATTTTTATATTTTTTTTATTCTAGTCTATTTTATGCGCAAACATCTACAGATTATAAAACTGGTCCCAATCTACTTCCACCTTTCGTTTGGTCACTTACTTGTCGGATACTCTGTATATAGTAACTTTCGTCCGCTCACTTAACAATACAAAATGCTCACTCCTGTTATTCTTTTACTCTGAAGTTTATTAAATATATTTAAATGATATTTAAACACACACACAGAAAAAACAGAAAAAAGGTTTTTAATATATATGTAAAAAAAATTATGTCTATTTTAGATTTACATTCAACAAACTATTATTATAGGTCAAGCATTCAGTTATTGCGTAATTAATGCGATATCTTGGACATCTAGTAATAAACTCTTATCATATACGTCGCGTTTTCGTATAATTATTTATGTCGTAGTAACACAATGTATATAAAAACATATGAAGATTATTTAAGTATTTTAATTTACAACAAGTACAAAGAATTGATTAGACATCGGTTTAACAATTCTGTTTATGAGGAAAATAAATGATAAAATAGAGTTATTTAATAACACAAACAGTAACTTTTATTAGCAACCTTTACTGCGAATGGTCGAAATCCATTTATTAATTAAGCGGATAAGATAGAATTTACAGGAGTAAACTTTCGTGTAGAACTTTCTTCGACCGAACACAACGCACGCTCGCGCTCGACCGTTCAGTAAGATTTGCACTCAGGCAACTTTTTCTTGATCCGCCCACTCGGACCTCCCACAGCTCCAAATAACATGGCGATTTTTTTTTAATTCAATAAAGATATATTTTTGTGAATACCAAACTTTATCATTCTATCTTTATTAGTTCCTTTCCTAAAAATTTCGAAGGATTGCCTATTTCTCAATGCTAACAAAGTAAAAACCCCCCTTAAAGTGACAGCGTAATACTTTCCGGATATAATAACGAATAGTTCATTTTATCTGCATCTCATTGTCAAGTCCAAACAAACATCTTTATTTCTCCCCCCCCCCCCCCCCCCC
>NW_021853477.1:571539-574955 GCF_003651465.1 Formica exsecta
TCTCTCCCTCTTTCTCACTGTTTTCTGCCTTTTTTGCATTTTCAGAGATTCTTATTGCGCATCTATGCGCGACACTTTGTTCTACATCGTTATTCATTGGTCTCCCTTCCTTTTGCTTTCCTACCAAAAGCAACAAACTTTGCACGATGTCTCTTGCTGAAATCTCATTAATAAATTATATAAACGGACGTGAATGCAGAGAACGGCTTCGTCGTTGGCTTAGTTATTTAACGATTTCAATTAACGACTTGACATGATTTCCATTCACTTATGTTTTCCCGCTTCGGAAAGGGAATCTTATGCCATCGAGCCTTCCTTAGATTTGCTTGTGATCTCGTATGTATCGTATGTATCGCGTATATATTGATAAAGTTTACGCTACAATGTGGTCGCTATTGTCCGCCGGCGAAATTACCTAAAACATCTGATATATTAAAACAATTTTACAAATCAATCGAGTTAGCCAATGACGTAAAATAGCATGCCAAATTAATTTTTCGCGTTCTCTATCCAAGTGTGCTACATAATTGTTCTGAAAATTACGAGTAAAAGCAATTGTATAACCCTATATTACTAGATTCAAATATACTTTAAAAATCGATATAAAGAGAATTCTAGAATGACCATTAACATCTGGCTTTTATTGCAGTTTAATTATATAATATTGCTGATACCAAAGCAATAAATTCTTCTATGTTAACAGTTTAATGGTATCCATATTTTTGTATTAAGTATTGATATTTCTAATAAAAAAACACTAATAGTTTTTTTATTAAAAATATAAACATCATAAATATATAACAATAGAATTAATTTGGTTTCTCCTATTCAATTGTATAAAAATTCATATACATATTTCGTTATATGTATACATATATAGATTTAATACATATTAATGTGTCAAATTATATAAATACAATTTATAGTAATGCACATTTGCTTACTCGTGAATAAAAATATTCCAGCTTAAGTTTCAGTAACATTACAGAATCACGTTCAAGATCATTAATGATTGTTTCAAAGGAATCCATGAATAATCTAAACATCATGTATGTCTATTTCAATATAGCTTGGCAAATGCTACTGGATACCTCATCATTTTAATATTTATTAACGTCTCCTTCTTTATAAATGTATAGTATACCAACAATCTTTGCAGAGAGAAAATATATATATATATATAATTTATTATATTAGTCTACATATATCCTTACCATAACCATCCAAAAATTAGGCTCTGGTTGATAGCATATTTGACATGTTTTGTTGTATGACAATAATCACAAAGTTGGCCAGGTTTAAACAATCTGTAATAATCTTTATAGTAATATCCTTTATAGAAAGACATAACTGTGATACATATTTTGCAAACTTGATTATTGCTTCGCTCAGCCCTATATTTTTTATTTGAATATCTAATCTAAATCTTTCTCTGGGTAATAATTAATATTAAGCGACGCGATAACATCGCGACGCCAAGTATATAAAAAAATTCTGTCCGGCTTGTCAATAGTTTTGCCTATGTACAGGGGCTGCTGCGCTACCAAGTAGTTTATCCGGAGTTTTACGTCTAATAAACTTTTGATTAAAATATTTCAGGAACTAAAGCTGCAATCAAAAATCTAACAGCACTTTTCTTATAAGTGGATGTAAGCTTTCGATTGCGACCAGTTTGAATAAGATTAGTGCAGTCAATTCTGAGGAATGATAATCGTATACCAGAATTGTGATATTTCTTTCAGTTTCAGATTTCAGATAACTCATGTACGTATGCTCGCACGCACACACGCAAAGCGATTTTGTCCCTCAAGCGATGTTCACATCGCTCATGAACGATTATTCGCTTAAGTGTGCAGAACGCTTTAAGAGACAAGATCATATGTGGATGCGTGTATATACGTGTGAGATGTTTATATTTTATAAAAGTACGCACAGAATATAATACGATAAGAAAAAAAAAAGATAAAGTGATTAACGCGGTTATAAGAATATCGCGGAATAGTACAACACAAGGAAGAAAAGTGATAAAGTGGAAAGAAATTATTAACGCGGAATAGTGCAAAGAAGAAAAGTGATTTCTTTTAATCGTATTGAGCAAAGTTGGGTTATATTAGCGAAATTGAACAAATGCTTTACACGCAATGCTTGAATCTGTGCATTATCAATTAACATATTAGTGATAAATATTAGGCGTACAAATATCCAAATTTTTCAGCGAAATTCAAGGTTTATCTTAAAAGAAAGCAAAACAAATTTTTCTATCAAAGTATTCGCCGTTGCTTTTTATAACTTTAAGCCATCTTTTAGGCAGCTGATGAATTCCATCTCGGAAAAATGCTGTCTTAGGACATAATAAAATCGTCAAGTTATTTTCGTATCTCATCCACTGATTGGGCATCGTTCGTCAATCAGACTAAAATCGCCGCTTTCACACACACACACACACACACACACACACACACAAACCGTTTAAACCACATACGAAATAACACCTTCTCCGAGAAAGGAACAAATCGATTTGCATGCTTTAGCAGCATTTTTTCCTTGTTGGAATTCGTAAAGAGTACAGTAGTGTCGGATATGCACTTTATCTGTTGCCATTTTTGACTCTACTAAACTGAATATTTTTTAAAGTTATGTTGGTACTTTCGGCAAACTAAATGTTATTTTTAATAGCTATATGTTAACACTACATAACCGCATAAGAACGGGAA
Organism: Formica exsecta; assembly: GCF_003651465.1. Taxonomy (NCBI): domain Eukaryota; kingdom Metazoa; phylum Arthropoda; class Insecta; order Hymenoptera; family Formicidae; genus Formica; species Formica exsecta. The sequence goes on from NW_021853477.1 coordinate 574,254, forward strand.
ACAATTGATTTTAAAAATAACTTTTTAACTACTTAAAAAAGTTTGGATTTTTCATTTGTACACCTAATAGATTATTTGAAAATGTTTATGGAGGTATTAAAAGATTATTTGAAGATTTTGGCTGGCCATGTTTTCGATAAGCTAGTAATTATACGCGTGAACGCGCATTCATATATGTAATATTTACTTATATTTTATTTATAAATGTAATTTAATGCATAATTAATATTTTTAGGTTAACTTACAAATGGCTATGCAATGAGTTTATGTTAATATAGCAAAATAAATCTGGTAAAAATTCTATCAAAAATATTGTAGAAACAACAATATTGAATACACATTTTTATTAATTGGCTTCATAAAGAATAATGAAATGATAAAATCATATCGAAGCACTTCTATAGTGTCCACAAACATTTTGCGGATCTGGAATTACTCGCAATTTTTGGTTCTGGAAATGTGTGAATGTTTATTTATATTTTATTTATAAATGTAATTAATGTGTAATTAATATTTTTAGATCATTTACAAATGGCTAAGCAATGAGTTGCATGTTTACGTTAATATAACAAAACTAATCTTGTGGGAATTGTATCAAAAATATTATATATAATTGAATTGAAAATATCAGAGTTACAGCATGAAATAGAAAGCATTAATCAAAGAAAAGAAATATGGTAATAATTTTGTTTATAAATTATA
>NW_021853477.1:584016-586090 GCF_003651465.1 Formica exsecta
GAAACTTTAAAATTGCATATCTCTGGAACCAGAAGAGAGCGCCACAAAATTCAAAGTGCTTATTACTTAGGAATGTGCCCTTTATAATATATGTGAAAATGAAAACGATCCGTGAGGTGTAAGTTAATCTGAACATTTACCGTAATTAAATGTAATTAATGCATAATTAATATTTTTAGGTTAACTTACAAATGGCTATGCAATGAGTTTATGTTAATATAGCAAAATAAATCTGGTAAAAATTCTATCAAAAATAGCGTAGAAACAACAACATTGAATACACATTTTTATTAATTGGCTTCATAAAGAATAATAAAATGATAAAATCATATCGAAGCACTTTTATAATGTCCACAAACATTTTGCGGATCTGAAATTACTCGCAACTTTTGGTTCTGGAAATGTGTGAATGTTTATTTATATTTTATATATAAATGTAATTAATGCATAATTAATATTTTTAAGTTAACTTACAAATGGCTATGCAATGAGTTTATGTTAATATAGCAAAATAAATCTGGTAAAAATTCTATCAAAAATAGCGTAGAAACAACAACATTGAATACACATTTTTATTAATTGGCTTCATAAAGAATAATAAAATGATAAAATCATATCGAAGCACTTTTATAATGTCCACAAACATTTTGCGGATCTGAAATTACTCGCAACTTTTGGTTCTGGAAATGTGTGAATGTTTATTTATATTTTATATATAAATGTAATTAATGTGTAATTAATATTTTCAGATCATTTTCAAATGGCTAAGCAATGAGTTGCATGTTTACTTTAATATAGCAAAACAAATCTTGTGGAAATTATATCAAAAATATTACATATTCAATTGAATTGAAAGCATCAGAGTTAGAACCTTAAATAGAAAGCATTAATCAAAGAAGAGAAATATGGTAATAATTTTGTTTATAGATTATATAATAAAAGTTATTTATTTTCTTGGTTCACATTTGAATCAAAATAAGGAAGAAGAATCGGTTAATGATGCTGAATTGCAGATTTTATTAGAGGATCGTATAAAAGTTTATAATAATTTGGCAGCTGCGTTGATTAAAACAGATGCAGCTTTAGAAAATGTGAAACATGTTTCGAGATGTCAACCACAAAATGTTAAAGCACTATTTAGGAAAGATATTGCAAAAATCCTAATCTTTTTCTTATTTACTATATTTTTTTTTAATAAGTTGTATATATTCTTGATTTATATTTTACATATGGAAAATTCAAATATCCTTTTCGTTCCAGGCCTATTTGGTAAAGCTTATGATTAATTTCAAAACAAGTCGATCAGTTTGGCACGGGGCACTTTTAAATTCGAAATTGGTGATCAATATAATCGACGACATAATAGTGTAATTTTTTAATAAAAATAAAATGCATTTTGATTTTCTCGAGAGAATCTACAATATATCTATAAGTACAAGATTGATTTCATAACAAATACTATTTCAAATTATAAATCCTCACAAACTGAATTGCCTCTAAGTACTTGGCTAGTTAACTATTGATTTCATATCTAGTTTTTATTTTTTATTTGTTGGGGTTTTTTTATTTTTTAGAGAAAAACTTTTTAAATAATTATTTTTTAGAGGTAAATATTTTTTTGAACTTTTTGTTGCGAACAAGGGATATTTTTTATGTACTTGGCGTACTTTTTTTAACTTTGTGAGGTTTTTTTAGTGGGTAATATTTTCTTCTCTTCCTATATATATATATATATATATATATATAAAATATATTTATGTCATAAAACAGCATATATTTTAATGATTAGAATAAAAATAATACTCTTTTTGACATATATACCTATACATATAGCACAGAACATTGCAGTTACATTGCAGGAATGTTACAATCTTGCAAGTTGCAATGTAATATTGTTGAGACATTATTGGAACATGTAATTGAAATATTTCATGAAAATGTTACAGCAACATTCCAAAAGCATTACAAAAAACAATATTCGGTAATTGCTAGTTTGTTCATTTACCGCTATGCGCCGCGCATTATCTATCCCGCATTTAAATTTTAGTCACGATCATTATATAAAGTTGCAAAG
>NW_021853477.1:586388-608137 GCF_003651465.1 Formica exsecta
GGTTAGTAAGATTAAAGGTATAACAACTGTTCTTATCAGTTTAAATTGTCTGATACGATCCCAACATAGGGAATTCAGATATTGAACTGATTGCTCAGAAATCGGACAAATAAGTGTCCGAAAAAATTAAAATTATTCGTTTATTGTTTACTTCCCATACAGCACAGAATGTTGTAACAACATTGCAGCAACATTGTGGCAATGTTGCAAATGTTGCTGCAATGTTCTGTGCTGTATGGGTTAAGATGTAAAATAGAGTCTAATATTTATATAAATAAAATTTTAACTTTTATGAATAAAATTATTTAATCGTTTTCAATTTCTTAAACTTGTAAATTATCTATAAAATAGCAATGTTAATTAGATAACAGAAAATTGTTTAATAGTTTTCATTTCTATATAAAATCAAAAATTTGATAATAATTTTTTAATATGTAAAATGATTCAAATTTAATAGATAAAGTTTGAGAATATATAAAGACATCCAAGAGAGACGAGAAAGAACTCGTAATTGCGTAAATTCACAATCTTTTTTTCTTATCTCTCTTGGATGTCTTTATATATTCTCAAAGTGTATCTATTAAATTTGAAGCGTTCTGCATATTTGTAGCAATGCATTTCAATATTACAAATACATTGCATCGTAACATTACTGTAGTCTTACATTGTAATATATCTAAGGGCGGACATTTCAATGTTGCCGCAAGCTTGCAATAATATTGCAGAAACATTTCGCAACTTCCATGCAATGTTACAATATTTCAATGTAAGATCTATGCAACGTTTCTGCAATCTTTCGGTGCTGTATGGAATTAATCACTATATTTTACTATGAATTCAAGTCTTTTATTGGCAGAGACGATGCAATGACGTCATTAATCGCTCTTAGGCTGCGGTCGAGAAGACGCTAGAAATGCTTCAAAGTATTGCAGTAACCAATCACAATAGAGAAATCTTTACTCTTTTTGTCCTGATTGATCAATCAGTCTAAGGGAGAGTTCACACCTTGGCAGAAAAGCAGAAACCAGAAAAGCAGAGGTCAATCAGAACTCGCATTAAGAAAGCAGAATGTACTGCTTACTATCAGCGTGAGTTCTGATTGGCTTCTGCTTTTCTAGCACGAGTTCTGACTGGCTTCTGCTTTTCTGCTTTCTGCTTTTCTGCCAAGGTGTGAATTCTCTCTAAGGCCGGTATTCATAGTCAGTTCTTATATTTAAGACCGTCTTAAGCACAATCTTAAGATGTCCTAAACCAATCACAGAGCCGTATTAGCATCTTAAGACATTACTTAAGACGGTCTTGAAATAAGAACTGACTATGAATACCGGCCGTAGTCCGTTCTTATATCCAAGATCGTCTTATGGCCCTCGCACACTGGACGCGATGGGCGATATCCAATGAGAGCTCTACTTTTCCAAACGTCACATCCGTCGCGAGGCTCGACGCGACATCGCTCAAAAGGTTGGTCAAGCTTCTACTTTCGTCGCTCGCGATGCGCGAAAGCTGGCGATAACCATAGACTACACAGAGAAAAGACATGATTTCGTAATACCGAGCTCGGCGAAAAAGCGCTGCGCTCCGCATCGATCAATGGCTGCGTTCAGCAGAAAAAGCAGCTTTGCAACTGTTGTAAAATTCTTTAATATGATTGGTTTTTGCCCTTAGTTCCTGCCGGATCTAAATGTATAAACCAATCGTATTAAAGAATTTTACAACAGTTGCAAAGCTGCTTTTTCTGCTGAACGCAGCCAATATAATCGTTTGATTGGGCGCCACGCTTGAAAAAAAAGGAAGAGACGTTAAAGCCAAGGAGCTGCCAACCACCTGTAAACAACAATTATCTTCAAATCAACGACTTACGCAAAATTATTGTTATAATTTAATCGAGAAAAAGGACGGCAGAAATAATGTCTTTCTTTCTCTGAATCTTCGAGAAGATTTTAGATTATCGATTCGATAAAAGAGTGGCGCGCAGCCGTTGCGACGCCTTTTGCTCGTTAGCTTTCGACAGTAAAACTCTAATCATATATCGCAAAATAGTTCGTTGCTCGCAAAACGTTTTTTTATCAAATATACATTGTAAATTCATAGTCAATTCGTTATGTGATAGTATCTGTGTCAAGTGTTTGTCCTTGTCGGGTCGCTAAGATACTTTTTTTCTACGCTATCGATCGATTTCAAGTATATAGATATAAAAAATATGACAGTAAGTTTTTGTTCATTAAGTTAGTATTATTTTTATTATTACAATTATGCGTATACTTTTTATTATTATAGATGTTCTTTTTTGTATTTAATTTGTGACAAGTTAAGTTATATGTATACATTAATTTGTGCATTAATTAATGGTTAATTTTATTTTCAAAGAAAACTGAAGCGATTTGCCAAAATTCAGAGATTTTGGAAGAAATATTGATAATGGAGATTCGCGAGAGACTTTGTCTTTGGGATCAGAGATTAGATTTGCAATTCTGAGGACTCGAAGCTACAAAACAAGCATGGGAAGAAATAGCTTCAATTCTTGGTAGATACACTTTCCATTTGTAAATAAAGCTTGTGCTGAAAATTTACGGAATACAAAATTAAGATTTATTTTATGCAATATTTATTGTTTTTTTATGCAATATTTATTGTTTTTGACACAGATCAGGAATCGAAAGTGCTGCAGAAGAAGTGGAAAAATCTTCGGGATACATTCCGTCGGAAGCAGCAGGAGATGAAAGCGTACGTTCCCAGTGGAAGTGGAGCTGGAAAGAAGTCAGATGACTGGAAATTCTATCATCTTATGGAATTTTTTATACCGACATTGGATTTCCGAAAGTACGTATCGCAATTATTTATAATTGTTTACCATGAACTTATTGCTTACGAATCTATTGTTTCTGTGAACAATTTTAATAAATTTTTACTTTTATGTGATGCAGAACACATAGCAACCTAGGTGGATTCTCAAGGAACGAAAATTCATGCCCGAGTCATGAAACATCCTTGAGATTTATGCCGATCACGACTTCCACGGACACTCTACTTCTTTCGCAGTCGCAGCCTTTTAAGACGGCAGTAATCCAAAGTATGCATACATACCCAGTAAGCAATTTGATAACAAATTGTTGCCAAATTGGCATCAAATTCGCTCAAAACTTGGTAACAAATCCAGTGTCATCTGTGTCCGCATTAAGCTTGTGTTTTGGTGACAAAGCTTGCTAACATAACCTGACAGCAAATTGACGGCAAAAAACGAGCAAAGCTTGACATGATTTGACGTCAAATTGGTGGCAAAAATCGAGCAAGATCTGCGCAAGACAATCTGACAGCAGATTGTCAGCAAAAACCGAACAAATTCTGCAGCTTATGGCCATTATATATGTATATATTATTGTATTTCACTCATAAAATAATTTTTTTACAAGTTTTGATTAATACTTAATTAAATGTAATATTTCTTTTAACTGAATTAGTAATAAATTGAGATATTTATTATTTAAAATGTGTTTTGCATGATCAAGACTACATTAATAATATTTTGAAATAGTTGAAACTATTTATAATTAGTCAAATAGTAAATCCAGTACTTCAAACAATTATGAAATCCTTTTTTTATTTATAATCAAAATTTAATTATTATTTTTTTCTGCTTACAGAACCAAAAATTGTAAAGTCTATTTTATTATCTCCGCCGACTTCGTACTCCTCGTCACCAAAGCCACAAACCAGTGCATCATCGTCAATGTTTCAAATTCTCCATTGACATGTATATCGGAGAGAGCTTCGTCAAGTAGCACTCCATCTGGTCTATCAAGTCCGGCTCTATCTACTGTATCAGATACCAGAAAGAAACGTAGCCGAAGCATATCAATAGAACGAGCAGCACAAGATGCTAAACGAATGCATGAAGAAGACAAATTTGAGAATTTATTGTCTCAAATTATTCAACCGCGTAGTGAAGAACAGACCTTCTGTTCTTTTTTACAATCTAGATTAGAAAAACTAGAAAAGAGATATTATATGCGCATTACACATACTATAATGCAGGAAGTAATAAAGATTGAATTAGAACAATCCGAAAATTAATATAATAATATTATTAACTAAGACTTTATGGCTAATTTATTATATAACTATTATATATTATATGATTGATATATTTATATGTATTTAGAAACAACAAATATAATAAAAACTGTAAAATAAATCATTCAAGATACAATTTAAGTTTCCCATTTAAGTTGTCCAGTAGAGTAGAAAAAGGGAGAGTTTTGTGGTTTTTTTTAGAGTTGTTTTTATTAATTTTAAAATGTTTAATATAAAAAATATAAAATAACTTAATATTAAAATAAATTAATATTACAATAATTTAATAATTATATGTATTTAAGTCCCATTGCCATGGAACAGATCCAGTACTTAGAAAGTAGTTTTTAAAGATTTCCCTTACAATGGCTGCGTTCCGAGCATGAGTATTGCTCCCTATTCCTCTCATCGACTGCAATTCGGAGTTTTGTATTTCTTGCCGCCATTCACCAAGATTTACTGTCCCATCTGACTGTATGGAGTCAGCGAAACCTGTCATGCAGTATTGCGGTTTATTCATTAAGAAATTATGTAGTTTCCACACAAGCTTTAACAATTTTTTTCAGTCGTTTGTAATGATGTATTTATTGGTCCACTAAATATTCTCCATCGTGCCACTACGCCATTACGCCAAAAGCATTTTCAATGACTCTCCGAGCTCGACTTAAACGGTAATTATAAATTCTCTGATCATCAGTCAGCGTTTTGCCTGGATATGGTCTCATTGTATAATTAGTCAGTTGAAAAGCCTCATCTGCTACCAACACATACGGTATTGGATCTTCGTTCTCAACAATTGGAGAAGATGCAGGTACATGAATTTTGTTGTCAGTCATCAAACAGCCTTCCCATTAGAGAATTTTTAAAAACTCCACCGTCACTATGACGACCTTCAGCTCCAATGTCGATAAGGAAAAATCGGCATGATGCTCAAGCCACTGCCATTAAATTTATGCTGTGACGCCCCTTATAGTTAATAAAACGTTGATCCGGATTTTGGTGATGCCTGAAAATTCAAGCGTTCATATTGAAATACCTGTTAGTAAAAATGATCACGCTAGTAAAAATTCTTCCACGATTGTCAGACATTTATCTGTAATTACTTGATATTTTCGGACGTTTTTCTGCAATACATCTAAGAAATTCTATTAATTTTATAACTTTCAGAATTATTCATACAGTCATCAGACAATTCACAATTAAAGTTATCAAAAATTCTTAAGAAGGGCTTAGAACATTCATAGAATTTCTCAAAAGTATCTCACAAAAATATGTTCAAAAATTCAAGTAATTTATGAGAAATTTCTATGAAATTCTTGGAGAAATTTTGATCAGGTTAATCATTTAATACTCCTTTATATAAATATAAAAAAATATTTACCTGTAACAACATGCTTCCCATCTATCTCACCTATACAATGTGAAAAATTCCAACGCGTATAAAACTCCTTTGCGATTTCCTTCCAATTGTCCTCTGATGGTATAAACATTTCATTTTGCAGCACATTCCATAGGCATTCGCACGTATCTGCAATAATTGCTGAAGCGGTGCTATTTCCTATGCGAAACGCAAAAGCAATTGACGACATTTTATCTACTGTGGCTAAGTATCTGCAAGTAGTTGAAAAAACCAATTAATGCATCTTACATGATCAGTTCTTAATAAGTATTAACATGTGTATATCTTTAAAGAACTTACCTCAATGTCAAATACAGTCTTGTGCGAGGACAAATAGGTTCTCTAAAATTAGTTTGCATTTCCCAGGTAGCAAAAGTAGTCATTTTGACGTTAGTTTGACGTCAAATTAGGTCAAAATGACATCAAAAACACTACTTTTGCTACCTGGGTTTCTGTATTACTGGTCCAACAATTGTAAGTAATTCGTCGAAAACGTCGAGCGTCATACGGCAAAATACTTAAAATGTGATTCCACATCCAGAAGCCGCATCTCATAAATTATAATAGATGTTCACCATCTCCTTGGTCATTCCGGCGTTGATTTATCGGGCGAATCCACCATCGTCGTGGTTGACGTACCATTTGATTAAAGTCGTCTTGTTGTTCCCAATGTTTCATATACCAATCAGTTAATAAAATAAAACGTCTCCCACCGTAATCCATACTAAACTATTCTCTTTGCGCATATAGAGACATCAGCATTAGAAAACGTTTTCTACTAGTAGTTGATTCCATAGCGTACTATATTTATACAATAACATATGCGGCATTTATGTTTTTTTAAGTTATATTTTTTTAATTATTCACATCGATTGGTAAGAGTTTAACGCCTTTAACCCCACTTTGAGGTTATATAACGTCTGGGTTCTTATAAAATATGTTACTGTTTTTAGGTTAATTACTTTATTTTGTAAGTTTAAAGTTCTTACCGGTACATAATTATATTTTACGTATATCCTCTATCAATGCAATACTTCAGATCTCTTTTTATTAATAAACACACACACTTTGTACTAATAAACACAATGCGGCCAATTTTCCGATCGTTACGTCGCTCGTTGCGTTCAATCGCGTCAAATCGCGTTTAGTGTGAATTGAGGAAAATAAATTTTCACAATCTCGTCACGCATCGCTCATCGCGCATCGCCCATCGCGTCCAGTGTGCGAGGGCCAGCACACTGGACGCGATAAGCAATGAGCGATGGGCGATATCCAATGAGTGCCCTGCTTTTCCGAAAATGCATAGGCAATATCCAATTAGAGCACTGCTTTTTCGAAAAAGCACTGCTCTCATTGGATATTGCCTACCGCTATCGCTATCGCCTAGCATTGTGCCATAGGCTTAAGTGTGTCATCTTAAAGCCCGTATCAGACTACGCATTGAAAATTGAAGATTGAAGATTAAAGATTGGAATTTGACTAATCAGAACAAAAGGGACTAAAATTTCTTTATTCTGATTGATCAAATTTTAATCTTGAGTCTTCAATCTGAATCTTCAATGCGTAGTCTGATACGGGCTTTAAGGTGCCTTTTCACGCTGACGCTGGATGCTCATTTTTAGCGTCAAAATAGGTCACGTGATTAAAGTTGACGCTACATTGTAAAAAACGCATTAAAAGGGTTTAGCATCGAATTTATAGCGTCAATACTGTATGTGTAATTGTATGTGAATCATGTCATTCAGAAATAAATATTACATATGGTTAAGCGAGTGTACGAAAAAATTATCAGAACGAAATCGGCAATGTAAGAAATTTTTAGCAACAGTTCTGATAAATGATGAATTGCAAAAACAGGAAAGAAGAAATTATCGTAGGAAACGTTATTGGGTAAATCCAATATTCATAGAACGATACAATCATGGATTTCACCACGCATTTTTTTTTCATTCAGGAAAAAAAAATCTCATTCATATGGCCAACAGCACGGCTTGACGTTAAAGCTGAGGAAATCCAGCTTTTTTTCTTGACGCTAGCGTCGAGTCGAAGTCATGTGACCACATGCAACGCTAAAACGAGCGTCCCATGAATTGGCATCTTAAGATTTTCGCATCTTAAGAATTTTATTTCGATGCTCATTGGTCCAGACGGTCTTATGCTATGCATATGCAGCTATGCTAATTTGTGTGTGATAGGCTATAGGCTTTAGGGCCCGAGCACAGACTTTTGCATAAGCGCATAACCATAAGCATAAGGAAATTGATTGGTCCATAAGCATATGCATAAGGATGAATAAATGGACCAATCAATTTCCTTATGCTTATGGTTATGCGCTTATGCAAAAGTCTGTGTTCGGGCCCTTAAGCCTATCACACACAAATTGGCATAGCTGCATATGCATAGCATAAGACCGTTTGGACCAATGAGCGTGCTATGTAAATCAATATGGCGATTTTATTTCGATGCTCATTGGTCCAGACGGTCTCATGCTATGCATATGCAGCTATGCCAATGTGTGTGTGATAGCCTTATCACACACAAATCGGCATAGCTGCATATGCATAGCATAAGACCGTCTGGACCAATGAGCATCGAAATAAAATCGCCATATTGATTTACATAGCACGCTCATTGGTCCAAACGGTCTTATGCTATGCATATGCAGCTATGCCAATTTGTGTGTGATAGGTTTAAAGCGGGGAGCACACACTTTTCCATAAAACATAACGCATAATGCTTAGCACATAGCATAACATGCAGCAACGCACATGTATGCATGTACGATACATAATAATAAGAACTTTATATTCAAGACGGCGTAGTTCGCTTTTTAACCTAAAGTGTGAAATCTTCGGCAAAATATTGTAAAAGTGAGAAGTTGTGAAATATTTGGGAAGCAGATACAATTGACCGATTTTCTTTGTAAGTTGCATATTTGGATTTATAAATAAGATATTAATGTAATTAATAACACAATTAATATAAATGTAGACGCTAAAAACTTAACGAATATTTAAAGAGTATTATCAATTCGTATGTAGCTGTAAAAAAGGGATAAAATAATATGATATGAATATGTAAGTAATTAAGAATATGTAAGAATTTAAAAACTATGTTTCTCTTAAATATTTTTTTAGGCGATGTCTGATTATATACCTAGATACAGAGCATTTGTTTCCATAAATATGAATGAAAATGATGATGTTCTTAGTTTGTTCGTTTTGCAATTGTGCCTATTGGCGTTATTAAAAAGAAACCCTGCCGAAAATGGTCGATTAAAACCGATTAAAACATAATCCGTTTTAATCGGTTTTAATCGGTTTTAATCGGTTCAATCCGCGCCCGGATTAAAAAGTAATCGATTTTAATTCCGAACAAACTATAATCGGTTTTAATATCGCTTTCGCGGATTATTCCATATCTAAAATCATTACATTCTAATCCATATTGTTGTCAATCCAAATAAACACGAATAATCGAATAGAAAGAAACGAAGTAAAAGATGGCTAAATCGGAGATGGTGGGTGAGACCTATTAATGTTGTACCCAGATAGCCAAGTCTGTTCGAACAGATTTTGCCAAACGTCTGCTACAAATTTTTGTCAGCAGAAAAATTCCAGATTGTATACAAAGTCTGTTATATCAAATAATAATAGCAGAATGTCAGCAGAAATGTTACAAAACCTGCTGAAATTCTGATTAAATTTGCTGCCAATCTGCGCGCATGCTGCTAGCATTTTGCTATCTGGGGTACGTCCCATATATGGGGATTATGAACACCTCTTTCAAGAGATGAAGTACAATGATCCAAGTATATTTTTTCGATATACAAGGATGAGAGAGGAAACTTTTAGGCTTCTGCTACAACTGACAAGACCTTTTTTGACCAAATCAAACCATCGAGCATTTAGTCCAGAGCAGCGATTGATCATAACTCTAAGGTAGTTACTTATTTTGTTATGAACTATTTAATTGAAGAATGAAACATATGTGTAAGACAATATTATTTTTAAAAATGTTTTATGCCATTATTTTTTCTTATCAATATTTCTATCAATTATATTGTGCAGGTTTTTAGCAACCGGAGATCAAATATTATCTATTGCATTAGCGTTTAGATGTGGAGAGTCAACTGTTCGAAAAATTATCCAAGAAACTTGTCAAGTTCTAGCTCAGATATTGCAGCCGATTTACCTTCGTTTGCCAACAGAAGAAGAATGGAAAAATATTTGTACTGGTTTTCTGGAAAGCTGGAATTTCCCCAATTGCGCTGGGTCTTTTGACGGAAAACATGTAGAAATACAAGCTCCGCCAAATTCCGGGTGCTTATTCTTTAATTATAAAAAGACATTTAGCATTGTGCTAATGGCCGCATGTGATCATAAATATATGTTCACACTAGTTGACATAGGCTCATATGGTGGCAATAGTGATGGTGATATTTTTACCTCTTCTGACATTTATTTGGCATTGGAAAGTGAAATACTAAATCTTCCCAAAGGGACTGCAAATTTTCCCGGAAGCAACATTACATTGCCTTGTTTTTTTCTTGGAGACAGTGGTTTCCCGATCAGTACTTTGATGATGCGACCTTACTCCGGAAAAATATTTGATGAAAAAAAAAATATTTAATTACAGGTAAGCAATTTGCGCAATTATTATTTTTATTACAATGTTGTATTATTAAAATATATCTTAATCTTATAACGCACTTCATTGATTTTTCAGATTATCTAGAGCAAGGCGTACTATAGAAAATACCTTCGGCATTTTATCTTCACGGTGGAGAATCTATCGAAAGCCCATTAATATACATCCAAAATATATAGACATGATTGTCATGGCGACTGTATGTCTGCATAACTTCATAAAATCCGAAGAAGATCTTGTGGAAGCGAAGAACAGAATATACTGTCCTCTACATTTTGTAGATTCAGAGGATTCTGAAGGTAACAACATCCCCGGGGAATGGCGACGATATACTGAAAACGTACTGAGAGATATACCTCCCACTTCAAAGCATCATGCAACTACAATTGCATACAAACAACGAGACAAACTGGCTGATTATTTTCTAACACCACTCGGTGAAGTTTCGTGGCAGTATGATTATGTGAGAAGAAGACAACATCGTGATGATCCATAATATGCTATTGAAAAGTAAAATTATATAATTATGTAAACACATATGCTTATTCTATAATAAAACGATTTATTACATCGCATAAAAAAGATAAATATAACATTTTGTGTCACTCGTTACATATTGCATAAAAGAAATAAACATAACATATTGTACCACTAATTATCACATGTGTTACATTTAAAATTAATCTATTTTATCAGTAATAATTGCATGTTATATAAAAATAAAAAAAACCGTATCATTAATTATCACATATTGCATAAAAGAAGTAAACATAACATCCCTGCCGAAAATGGTTGATTAAAACCGATTTAAAAAAATGTAATCCGGATCGATCGGGATTTCTGCACCGAAAATGCGGTATTAAAACCGATTGAAAATAGTCAAATCGAATTTAGTACGCTTCAGGCGGGTTAATGTTGAGTGATATACATCCACCTCAATCCGAAATTATACGATTTCATAAAGTTATAATTAAAACTTGTTTTAATGCAATTGAATTGGACTGATTAAAACCGATTAAAACGGATTATGTTTTAATCGGTTTTAATCGACCATTTTCGGCAAGGATGTACCACTAATTATCATGTATGTTGCATTAAAAATTAATCTATTTTATCACTAATAATTGCATGTTATATAAAAATAAAAAAAAAACCGTATCATTAATTATCACATATTGCATAAAAGAAATAAACATAACATGTACCACTAATTATCATATATGTTGCATTAAAAATTAATCTATTTTATCACTAATAATTGCATGTTATATAAAAATAAAAAATAAGAACAATATATCGTATCATTAATTGTCACATATTGCATAAAAAAATAACTTAACATGTATCACTAATAATTACATGTCATATAAAAAAAATAAACGTAGAATGTCATATAAGATATAACAATTACATATCAAATAAAATACGCTACATTGTTTTCTTTTTGTCTGTCTTTGTATATTCAGACATATTGACAAATAATGAAAGTATTAATTGACAAAACGCCGTATTTTCTTCTATTTCCGGCTTTAGAGATCATGACGATGAAGAAACTGGAACACATCTGTTCTCTAATAAACAGGTAACTTTACCAATGGCATTTTCTAGAACATCCGACTGGGATTTTTCTTTTGACTTTATCCGTTGTCCAATTAAACCTTTGTCCCGCGTATAGCCAGAGACACTTATTGCAGATATGGAAGAGCTGTCAGATACATTTGAGTGCAAACCCGGAGTTAAGGAGTCATTACTAAAAACAAAGAAATTTTAACATGTCATTATTCTATGTACGCCTCTGTATGTATACATGAATTTAAAAAACATGACAACTTTTACTTACCCTACATGCTGCGCGGTGTCACTTGTTAAATCTACGATGTTTTTTGTTGATGGTTGTTTACTCTTAAAGTAGTCACGTTTATAGAAGTTGAATTATTCTCTTTTTCGTCATGTAAGCCAACATTTCTGAAACAAAAAAAACTAAGGTTTTATTACTGTACAAATATAAGATTCCTACTTTATATGAAAATTGATAATTAATTTACGTGTTACATACTTTTGTAGATTAGAAGATCCTGTCACCGGAGATACGCTTTTGTTTTGTATGTTGTGTATGTTGGTCATCGTTCTGGAAGAGAAAGAAATAAATATTTTTAAAGATGTAATATAAAAAATGAATAAAAATATACTTGCGAATATCCTGTAAATTATTAGGTTGTTCGAAAAGTTTGTTTAAAGTTCGAGAACTTGAAACGAATTTTCCGAACAACCTAATACTATATTAATAAAATATATCTTAGAATATCAATTATTTGTTTCTGTTCTATCAATTTCATAAAATACTTTTATTTTTCTGAAAGCGGAAATGCCCTTTATTAGCCATTCTAATTTCTATATTATATTCTATATTATAGATAATTACATATTAATCGTAATATATTAACCTTCTCCTTTTAACAAATCGTTCCAGGAATTGCATATTGTCGAAAAATTCAAACGTTTTTCTTTTTGATGCTCCACTTCCTGTGGTTGTTTCTTGTTGTTGTTGTTTTTTTTCGCGTGAATAGCGCTCCCTCAGTTGCATCCATCTAGATTGACACTCTTCCACTTGCAATAAAAATAACATTAGCTTAAAACATACATAATTTATAATAATAAAAGATATTTATTTATAGGTTTTAATTATTCGAAAGTATCTAATGAAATAACAATCAATCGCAAGTTTATTCATTATGATGAATTAAACTACTTATTTGTAAGAAATCTAATTTTATCAACGTTTAATTGAATGTACCACTAAGGTTGCTTTTCAGTAAGAGACACAAACGACATAGACAGAGACACACAATGTTTGATACAGTTGCTTTCTAAGGCCGGTATTCATAGTCAGTTCTTATATTTAAGACCGTCTTAAGCACAATCTTAAGATGTCCTAAACCAATCACAGAGCCGTATTAGCATCTTAAGACATTACTTAAAGCCTATATCAGACTACACATTGAAGATTGAGATTGAAGATTGAAGATTGAAATTTGACCAATCAGGACAAAGAAATTTTAGTCCCTTTTGTTCTGATTAGTAAAATTCCAATCTTTAATCTTCAATCTTCAATTTTCAATGCGTAGTCTGATACGAGCATAAGACGGTCTTGAAATAAGAACTGACTATGAATACCGGCCTAACAATGACACAAATATACACAGCTCTGAAAAGCTAAGTATACTTGTGTCATGTTATATTGTTGTAGGAAAGCACTGTTTCAAATATTAGACCTGTTCTTTTTAGTTGAACTTCTTACACGGTTCATCCTTTCTCTTTTTCTTTTCAATGTGAAAAGAGAAAAAGGAAAGGAGAACTGCAAAAAGTTTAGCTAAAAAAAACAGGCCTATAATGTCACTTTATATTACCTACTCTTGCTGGAAAGCAACTCAAATAAAATTAATCGAATTTTCTGGTTATTAACATAATATTAATTTAACAATGAACTCATTTCAATTAGCACAATTTTATTATTAGTAATTTTTTTACTGAAAATGAGTTCAAATAATAACTGAATGTATAATGCAAATGTAGAAAAGCATTATGTACGTACCTGTCATGCCCATGACATTAGCTATTTCTACCCAAGCATTCTGTTTTTTAATGCTATCTTTGAAATCAGTCAATTCCTTATTGTATAAATAAGGATAATCACGTACTAAAGAGATCAGCAAAGCATCGCCGCTCATTTCATTTTTATTCTCACCATCATCGAAATCTTCGTCCTCGTTTTGATATGATGAAGCATAATAATATGAATCATAATCCATTTTCCTATCAATATTAAATACAGATATATGATTTAATAACAGAAAAAGAAATAATTTTATGATAGTCAAAGAATTTTATCTAATATTAATAAAGAACATCTAAACATACCTTCAGAGAATATTCCGAAAAGGTTAGAAAGGTTAGAAACTGTCTAGTAGTTCGTCGTATGTAGTATGTAGTACGCAGCAAGCACTTCTCTTCGCACAACCCATAACCATAAAAATTCGTTCTTACGTATTTTTCGACCCCTTATGCATTATGCTTTATGTACAATGCAAGCTCCTCGGAACGAGGAGTGGGGATCAAAATTAAAGATTCTGATTGGCTCATTTCCTTATGCATTATGCGTTATGCGTTATGGAAAAGTGTGTGCTCCCCGCTTAAGTACCCTGCCGAAAATGGTCGATTAAAACGGATTTAAAAAAATGTAATCCGGATCGATTGGGATTTCTGCACCGAAAATGCGGTATTAAAACCGATTGAAAATAGTCAAATCAAATTTAGTACGCTTCAGGCGTGGCAGGGTATGTACATAACCCAATAAAATGTCATTATTGTTAAAAACAGCCCTCTGACACTCTCCTATACCACCTAAACTGAACGGTGGCAAAATAATGTCGCCGGCCACTCGTGGCACTAGTAGGATACCTTGTCCGCTTCAACTTCAGAATTCAGAATCCGCGTTTCAATTATTTGTATTTGAGAGTGAAGTATTTTTCTGAACAAATCGTTTGTGTTTGTGAAATAAACTATTATAGTGATTAATATTGTGGAACAATTGTACGAATATTGAGTGATTTTATATTTTCTTGATAAAAGTAACTGTGGATCAAACCTGAAAAATATGCGTTGCATCGTGCCAGGGTGTACGTCAGGTTATAGCAGCAATCATGAAAAGGTCCACTTTTTTACTGTTCCGAAGGATGAAGAAAGACAAAAGGCCTGACAAATCGCAATTAAACGTCCAGATTTGGTGCTCAAATGCACGCAAGGACTTTGTGAATATCATTTTAAAAAAGACGATATTCTTCGAGAACGAAAACTTAGGACCCGACGGAATTGTGCTCGGTGTGGTAAATAAAGAATATTCTCATACATATATTGTGGCCCATATTTTCATGGTAGACATTGAGAATGTTTATCCATTACAGTTTTAGAGCTTGTGTTAGAAGATGTTTTGAAACAAAATTCATTAACGTTCCCCTGCTAAGATCATATGCATGACATCGTTCCTCACACAATACAGTATTATATTTTCATGCGCATGCGACAGTTTTCTTTGAAAACAAATCAGGAAAAGAAGAAGGTGAATCAACAAAAAAAAAAGTTTCAAAATTCTGTACGTCGTAAGAGGAAGAAATGTAAATTGTTTATACAACATGTTAAAATAAATGTTAATTGCAATAATATCGGCTAATTCCTTTACTATCTTTCTCGCTAGCGCTGGGTTTTCAACTTTGTGAGTATTCAATGAATTTTATAAACCAATGATTCACAAATAAACTGTTTTGAAAATTTGTTACATCGTGCTAGAAAGGAACGGGTTAATTTATCTGCATATTCTCATGAAACATGAAAATACGACGTACATTAAATTATAGACGCTGCATATTATACTTTATAGGTATGCAATATTATTTGAATCGAAAAGAAAAAGAATGTATTTTATTTTGATATGTGATTTTAAAGTATTTTGACGATGCGTACATTAATGTTTGCGTATATTAGGTTAAGTTGAAGTAAGTTAGCCAAGGTATCCTACTAGCGCCACGTAGTGGGCGGCGACATTACGTAGTCAGCTATAAGCTTCATGTGCTCTGTCCTTATATATAAGTCCGTGGTTAAAAAATATAATATAAAATAAAATATAAAATAATATTATATATAATATATGCCAAAACTTGTACGTTGTTTAGAAACAATTAGGTTATTATGTATTTAATTATTATGTATATAACCGTTATTTCTTGTAAATTATTTAATTAATAATTATTTGATTATCCGGCGGGCGGTTCTTCGGTGCCCACGGCACACCTTCGGCCCGAATTTCGACTATCGATCCCTCGATCCAGAAAATTCCCACTTATCACAAAATAAACCGAGTAGGGCGCCAGGTACGGCAGGCTGCACCATTCACAATAATAGCAACACCGAAAGACAATTGCGAGATCGATAATTAACGCGACGGCAAAATTCTGCGGCTACTCAGTATACCCGAAATGGTAGAGGGGGTGGTCCGGAAGAAACGGAAGAGACCTTGAGAGTCGAGAACACGGGAGCAAAAATGAGCATTCGATAAGTTAAAATAAAGATAACAATAATATATTAAAAGAAACAAAAGTATAACGCAGTTCGCATAAGTAATAATCTTGGAGGACAGTAGTTATTTTATAAGCGATTGAGATATTATATTATTTCCTCGGAGATAGACACGACCGTGCGCAACAATATCTAATTACCGGACGTCTTACGTGCTTTAAACTCGACTTTTCGGCCGCGACGATTTCCGCCGTACGAGACTTATTTAGGCCGCGACAACTAAAGAAATTCCTCGAATGCGCCGGTAACTACTTTACGAACCGTTAACCTTTATTTATTAATTTTTGCGACCATGTTTACTAACCAATTAGGAACACAACCGTTATGTCATAAACTATTTTTAATTGTTTTGCGCTGAAGATGGTTTTTGTATATTTTATGATAGAGATTGATAGAATAAAACATACGTTGCGCTCCACGTACCGCGCTTGGCTCTGATTGCCTTTATCTTGAATCTTAATTTTAGTTTAAAATGTAATTATGTTTAGTTATTTTTGAATTTAATAAAATCTAACTAAATTAAATTTAAATTTAAAATAAATTTTATAGAGCAGTTCACATAAATAATAGCCTTTGATGACAGTAGTTATTTTACAGGCGAATTAGATATATTATTTCCGCGGAGATCGACACGACCGTGCGCAACAGTATCAAATTACCGGGCGTCTTACGTGCTTTAAACTCGACTTTTCGGCCGCGAGGATTTCCGCCGTACGAGACTTATTTAGGCCGCGACAACTAAAGAAATCCCTTGAATGCGCCAGGAACTACTTTACGCACGTCCGTGAATCCGCTTCAATACAATAGAAAATTCTAGATCGTATGACTCGAATCGGTCCTTTAGTCAGGCTCGCGGTGAGCCGATATTTGCCTCGATAACAATAGCGACGACCTTGGCGTCGAAATACGCAAGATATAAATCGAAGGACTCGCGGGAACTAATAGCGGGCTTCAAGACACTCGATAAATACTCTTCCCGATATTTGAGAATTACGCTTTCTCTTCACTCTAATTACATATAACGTGTACAAGATGGTGGCTAACCATACGCAAAAAGAAGACAAAAACTACTGAGAATGACTGTGGTGTACGAGTCGCGTGACGCAGTACTTTGCGCGATCCCGAATATCGATCGCGCGGGCGTGAAAATCCCGATAATTTACAGCATACAATGATTATAAACGCGAAACTAACATTAATGACTGTCAGCGGCGGCGAAATGAATTAGAGAGAGCTTATTTTATGTAATTCGGATGAGTGCCGAGTGCCCGTCGGCCGTGCGACGTAATATACCAGAAATTCCACAAAGTTAATTCATAATACGCGTGGCTCGACAACTATTAAGGGCGCGACTCATCCGAATTAATTACCTACAATTAATCGGCAACAAAATTGGGTTGACGACGCTCGTCCCACCGGTCGGAATACTTCGCAGTTCTTTCGGATTCTGTATCGCTCGCTTATGTCCTGAGACCTGCGTCCTACCGGAAAACTCGCCGAACAGTGCCGAGCGAGAGTCCTGCAGGAGACACGCCGGCGCGATAAATAGCTATCGTGCCACCTGTGGCGCTTTCGCGTTACGCAGGGCCATCCTGCGGTCCTTGCGGTCCTTGTTATCGTCACGGCCGTATTGGTGGACTCCTCGCCCCGGAATTTCCAAAATCTGCGGTTGTTCGGCTGAGAGATGGGGATTTCCGGTAGCGTCCGATCGGTTCTCGTTCCTATCTCGTAGAATAGGTCCATGGATGAGAGTACTCTCGTCGCTCCGTCTCTGGGACTCCCTCGCTTCGTGCGGGTGGAGTGGCCGCCCCTTCGGCCGGTTCCTTCCGGCCCTTCGCATCTCTGTTCCTGCCGTAAAAGATATAAAATTACCGGCAGCGAGGTGTACTAGCAACCAAAAATGTTTTTAACATTAGAAAACTACGACCTGACGTCTCCTGCTTCCTGGGTGTCCCGGACTCCCGCTCTCGACTGTCGCTCTTCTCTCTTCCTTCCCCTTTCCGCCGGATGGGATCTTGCCGCTCAACCATGTGCCGACAACCAACTCGCGGGCTCATATCGAGCTTACATTTTCGATTGCTATATAAACGAAAGTCAGACTTCGCCGATCTGACGATCGGGCCGCTCTCTCCCTAAATTAGGAGGACACAGACCCCCGAAAAACCGCCCCCGATCGGGCCATTCGGCCCTTGTGACGGACGTCCCAAAAACGTCACGTCACAGTATATATTTATTTTCAATTATGTAGCACGTCAAATTTACGACATATGCCAAAGCTTGTGCGTTGCTTACATCTACGACTTACGTCTACGACTTACTGTTACGTTGCTATGTTCTCAGAGCCTTTTAGACTCTTGAAAGCCTCCATTTTTGATAGTATAATGTTACGTCTTAACGACGATCTTTCTCTTACTATACCTCGGTTAGTGAGAAAAGGATGGCTCTCTATTTTTATAGGGCAACCTGCGTCCATCGGCTATACCCCAGGGACGCTGAGGGTGCGAACCCATGCAGCGGATTAGCGTAACGCGGAACGAGAAGGAAACCAATTGCGAGCGTAACAAAAACTGCAGAATGCTTGCGATTGGTTCCGCTCTCGTTCCGCGTTACGCTACTCCGCTGCATGGATTTGCATCCTCTCATGTGTGTGCAAAAATGAGAGGTAGTTTCCGGCAAAGTATTTCGTTAACAACTTTTCTTAAATTTATCTTTTCAAATTATGACACAGAAGAAATTTTGCATCGTAATAAAAACGCTCTCCCGCTACGGAATAATTTGCATTACTCTAATTCGTTAATGATACTGATAGTTCGTCGCATTTGCGAGAATCCCGAAGGTCGAATGTTATGTGCTAATAAATTTGAAAGCAGCTATAAAATTTCACAAGGCTAAAAATAATATTACGCGAGTTTTACCTTATGATGCCGTATTTCCTTATGAACTAACACATGAACGCGTTAAGACAGTTTCAGGCTTACATAAAGAATATATTATTTGCGAGAAACGAGAATAAATAAAAAAAGATGAATGACATTAACGTATTTTCTTTTTTCTCTTCCTTTTGTATTATTTTACAATGTGCAAGACCCTTCAAATAATGATGACAACGGTGGCATGCGCCGCGAGCAAGTAAACTTTGCGGTTTTACAAAATTTATGAAGCATATATTTTGTAAAGATCATTAACAACGTGACATATTACTCAAGAGCTACTCCGCATGTAGCAAATAATTGACGTCTTTTGCAAAACAGCAAGTTTCAATTATTTATTAAGATTCTGTTATAATTTATACTGTATTTAAATGAGTCAGCACAGGAAAAGCGCTCTCTTTATATATATGTATTTTATATATTATACAGAGTGTCCAGTAAAGATTGTGACTTTAATATCAGATATCGTTAAACGCTTTTACTGCTTCCCAGAACAATCCATCTAATGATTATTTACTCATGTTGTGGAAAAATGCTACAAGTTCAATATAATGAATTTGATGATGATGATTCATGACTCACATTTCTATGTAATTAATTTTTTCTTATCTCCCTCCTGAACTTGTAAGCTTTATCACGATACGATTACGCAGGTATATACGTCTCGTATTCATTTTCATTTTTAGCACTATTATTAGTATAGTTTATTGCAAAAGTAATATTCGCTTAAAAATGTAATTTGTAATCAAGTATATAAATAATGACCTAATAAGAAATCAGTCAACCATTCATATATATATGTAAAATAAAAGCTAACAATGTAAAAAAACGAGAGTTGTGCAATTTATTCTTAGATATATTTATGTAATATTATATATATACAGCGTGTATCTGAAATGATGCACTAAACTTTAGGAGCATATTCTAAAGGTCAAAATAAAACTCTTTTTCCTATGAACATGGGTCCGCAAATGAACCCTCCTTCGAGCTAGAGGCCCCTAAAGTTTGGGGAAAAAATTAAAAATTGGCTGTATTTCAGAAAAAAAATAGCAGACCTTGGTTTTGACGTTACCTATTACTATAGACATAGAAAATATAGGCCGGTATTCATAGTCCGTTCTTATATTCAAGATCGTCTTAAGTGTGGTCTTGGGTCGTCTTAAGATCTCCCCCGCAATGATATGCTCGGTCCCTATATTTCTATGTCTATGCCTATTACTCTCTCTTGAGAGATAAATAAATTTGCGTTGCGAGTGTTTGGTCAATTTCACACATTTTCGAATTTTAGCTCGGAGGGGGAAATTTGTAGTTGTTAATTTAAATAATCAATATATTACACTTATAATTAAAGAAACTACAGATTTATCTTTTAAGCAAGTTCTAAATCTTTTCAATTTGTAGATTATTCTTATTCAATTTTAGGAACTACTGATACGACGGCAGTTTGTGAAAACTCAATATCTGACAACAATGAAAATAACAAAGAGAATGAGGATACTAAATGTAAAGGTAAATTGATAAAAGTATTTATTTGAGATATTTAGTGAAATCTAATGTTTAGTAATATTCTTTTTTGTGATATTAAGATCAGCATAATTGGACAAAAGAGGAGACAATGCTGTTGATAGATATTATATACATGTAAAGAAAAAGATTTCCACAGCGGAAAAAGCACAGCGAAACATTGTTGGGAGACCGTTTCCAAAGAAATGAAAAAAATGGGTTATGATATAAGTGCGCAGAAGTGTTGTATAAAATTTCAGGCAATGAAAAGAAGCGAGCCCTTTTATAGCGGTTTTTTAATCTCTCGCTGCCAATAAGTTTGAACCTCCGAGTTCGGATCGAAGATTCAACGCGGCGCCAAACTTTATTGGCCGCCCCTTAAAATATCGGCGCGAGATGATTCTCAGAGCGAGTGATAGGCCGGTGGCCCGTACGTCACGGGCTACGTCACGGCCTCGCGCGTGCCGGCAGCCGTTTGTCGCGCGGCTAACCGACAAAATTGTTTGCGTGTCGAACTTGTTTGTCACATGGGCTTTAAAAGTCAAAAAACATCAAAAAACCTTAAATAATAATACCGATAAAAATATTGTTTTTCGACTTTGATCGCGATGGAATAATAATGCGAAGCCCATGTGACAACGAAGAAATTAATTTATATGTAATTTAATGCAATCTCAAACAGTTATATTTAATCTAATTTTAAAAAATATATTTTTTTCCACAGCAAAAAGGAGAAAATTAAACATGGATACATTCCTAGAAAATTTGTTGGAAGAAAAGCGACATAAACGTGAAGCAGATGCTAAAAGACATAAGGAAAAGATGGAATAGTTCGATAATCTCAAAAATTTGTTACATAAATTAGTTGAAAAATGAGTTATTTTTATATTTTATTATGAGTTTATTTTCTTTTATTATTTTTCACATTTTTATGTTTATTTTTATTTATAGATTAGAGAAATTTAAGACTGTTGACAAAAAAATATTTAAAAGACTGACTTAAGGCTGTTAACCTATAATTTAAGACTTAAAAGCTGTTACATATGTATACGTATGTGTTCGTGTAT
>NW_021853477.1:612249-622699 GCF_003651465.1 Formica exsecta
TATATAGTATACAGTTAATAAAAACTAATGCATCTAAATAGAATAGTAGTTTTCATTTATTATACTCAACGGTATACAATTATTTTATGAATACATAATATTTTATTTGACATTTATGATACATCATATATATACATAATAATATAAAAGTATATTATGAGAATAATTGAAGATTCATTAGGGCCTGGGCAATACAATTTCGTTTTTGGATACCTTCTTCTTTACTTTGAATATCAATATCATCATGATTTGATTGACATTGTGGAACATTTACAATAATTGGTATATCTATCATATCATCATGCAGCAAACAGATATTATGCATAATACAACAAGCCACTATATATTTGGGTATTATCAAATCTGTTCTAGTCATTGGCAAATTATCAAGAATACTTCTAAATCGTCCTTTTAAAAGTCCCAATGATCTTTCTACAATCATACGTGCAGAAGAATGTATTTTATTATAGTTTATTTCAGTCTCTGATAAGTGCCCATTATCTCGAAATGGGACCATAATATATTTCTGAATAACATATATGCAGAATCCTCCAATAGGTGACTATTTTCCGGAAAATTTATTTGTGTGCACATGTTTTGGAAACGTGATAATCGGAAGACCCTCATATCATGTATAGAACCAACTTGTCCAGTATAGCAATGCAGAAATTTAAGATTAGAATCGCATATAACCTAAAACAGAATATTAGTTTATTTATTATGATATTATTACATTTTTCTAATTTTGTAATTATATTTAAATATATTTATTCTTTTGTACCTGTAGTTGGATCGAATGATAGCCTTTCCTATTTATATATTAGGTGTACAAACAAGTTTCCGCCGTTTTTTATCAAAAATTGGGCATTTATTGTGAAAGAACGAAACCTAATGTTTTATTTGAAGTATTGTCCATCGCTTGCCACTACTTTTTCCCATCTTTCTGGCAGCATACGGATACCACGTCGGAAGAATGCTTCATCTTTTGAGGCTATCCACGAATCGACCCAATTTTTGGTATCTTCATATGATGTGAAGTGTTGCTCAGACAGGCCATGCGCCATCGATCTAAACATGTGGAAATCAAAAGGAGCAATGTCTGGTGAATACGGCGGCTGGGGTAAAACTTCCCAACTGAGTGTTTCCAAATAGGTTTTGACCGGCGCCGCAACATGTGGACGAGCATTATCATGCAGGAGAATAACTTTGTCGTGTCTGGAGTAGTGGGCGCGCTTTTCCTTGAGTGCTCGACTCAATCTCATCAATTGTGTTCGGTAGACAGCCCCAGTAATGGTTTCGTTCGGTTTGAGCAACTCATAATACACGACACCAAGCTGATCCCACCAAATGCATAACAAGAGTTTTTTTCCATGAATATTTGGCTTAGCTGTAGATGTTGAAGCATGGCCAAGTGGTCCTCATAATTTCTTCCTTCTTGGATTATCATAGTGGATCCATTTTTCATCACCAGTGACTATACGGTGCAGAAAACCCTTTCGTTTATGCCTGGCAAGCAGCATTTCACATGTAAACAATTGGCGTTCAACGTTTCTCGGCGTCAATTCTTATGGAACCCAATTTCCTTGTTTTTGAATCAATCCCAATGATTTCAACCGATGTGAAATTGCTTGTTGAGTCACTCCCAATGTAAGTGCAAGTTCTTCTTGCGTTTGGCACGAATCTTGATCCAATAATGCTTCCAATTCCGCATCTTCATACACTTTCGGCCTTCCGCTACGTTATTTGTCTTCGATGTCAAATTCACAGTTCTTAAACTCTTCTCTTTTGAAACCACTCACGACAACTTCTCTCACTTAAGGCAGCCTCACCATATGCTTCTACAAGCAATCAATACGCCACCAACTTTTTTCAAACGGCGGAAACTTATTTGTACACCTAATATAAGCAAAACAATAGGTAGGTTATTACAACACTGGATGCGAGATGCGAGCTGCTGAAAGCGTACTGCGAGTGCGTTCCGTTTTACAAGTTCTCAACAGCTTCAAAGTACACGAAATTAAAACGGAACGCTATTCGCAGTACGCTTACATGACGTCACAACTACAGTACTCGCAGTGCATAACGGAACGCACCCGCGGTAGCGTCGCGACGCCAAGTATATAAAAAAATTCTTTCCGGCTTGTCAACAGTCTTGCCTATGTACAGGGACCGCGGCATTACCAAGTAGCTTATCCGGAGTTTTACGTCTAATAAACTTTCGATTAAAATACTTCAGGAACAAAAGCTGCAATCAAAAATCTAACGGCACTTTGCTGATACAATGTAGATGCAAGCTTTCGATTGCAACCAGTTTGAATAAGATTGGTGCAATCAATCCTGAGGAATGATAATCACATACCAGAATTGTGAATATTTCTTTCAGTTTTAGATTTCAGACAACTCACGTACGTATGCTCGCACGCACACACGCATACATCGCCCATGAACGATTATTCGCTTGAGTGTGCAGAACACTTTAAGAGACAAGGGCAGCGGTCGGGAAGACTAGAAATGCTTCGAAGCATTGCATTAACCTATAGACATAGAAATATAGGGACCGAGCATATTATTGCGGGGGGAAGCCACTGCGGGACGGTGCGACGAGGTAAATTGTGCCTAAATTTGATTGGCTGTTATATTGCGCAAGTTCACGTCAGTGATACTCGTGTCGTTGGCGGCTGTCAAACATATAATTGTCACACATATTTTGACAGTAATTATAATTTATAAATACATACCTCACTCTATTTGTGTGTCCTTTTCCCGCTTTTTTTCTTCTTTTTCCTTCTCTTTTTCTTTACCATTAAAATGAAAAAATTTATGAATGTACAAATAACAAATATCGATTAATTCTGCACTAATTATAATTTATATATATATATATATACCTTTGTCTTTTTGTCTCTCCTTCTCTCGCTTTCTCTCTTCTCTATCTTCTTCTCTCTCTGTTTCTTTTGCCTATTTTTCGTCTTCTTTATTTTCTTTAATTTTATTTTTTTCACAAACGACAACTCAAACTTTCAAAAGGGTGGAGTTCCGAAAAGGGCCCACCTCCGAATTCGATGAAACTTTGTGAAAAGCTTCCTTTCAGGTTCAAATGAAAGATCCTAAAAGGAATTTTGGCGACTCCTACAAGAAAGTCATTTTTTAAGAGAAAATGGGGGTGTAGTTCCAAAAAGTACTCACCCCCGATTTTTTTGAAACTCAGTATTCTTACGTATTTTGATGCGCTGATACGGAAAATCATGATAAATGTTTTAGACAAAAGTTTTAGATCTCACAGAGATAAATATTTTATGTCCTATTCATTTTTACCGTACGAGTGATAATTTTCGACAAAAACGATGGACTCTAAATCTTATATCTGTCCTCCCATCTAAGCATGTAGTTTGCAGTACATATACGATTCCACATGGGTTTGCAACTTTCCACGCAAAGTGAGGTTCCACGCAAACCTATTTGTCTAGTTTTTGGTAGTGGAGCCCCCGGCAGAGGGGCGGAACCCACTGTTTCTACGCATACACTTTTTTACGCAAAGCGAGATTCCACATGGGTTTGCAATTTTCCACGCAAAGCGAGGTTATATATTAGGGCTTCTACGCAGTACTGTCTTAATCTTTTTATTTACTATAATTAATCTTTTTTTTAATAAGTTGTATATATTTTTGAGTTATATTTTACATATGGAAAATTCAAATATGTGTGTATATATATTGTGCGAATCGTAAAAACAATACAAATATGTGTGTATATATATTGTGCGCATCATAAAAACAATATTGAGACACAAAGGGGAATATGCAAAAGCTTATGAAATCTCTCTCTCTCTCTCTCTCTCTCTCTCTCTCTCTTTCCACTGAAATTCAAAAATTAAATCCAGAAATGAAGATATTTATTACAGAATTAATGACCTTGAAGGATAAAATAACTAAAAATGCAGAAAAAGAAAAGCACCTATATCGTAAAAGATTAGGTGTAATTGAAGATACAAAAAATCCGTCAAAGAATATAAAAGCAGATAATAAAAGTAAGTAATTAAGTAAAGGATATAGGTGCTTTTCTTTTTCTGTCTTTATCAATTTTATCCTTTAAGGTCATTAATTTTGTAATAAATATCTTTATTTCTGGATTTAATTTTTGTATTAGTGGGAAGAGAGAGTGAGAGAGAGATTGCATAAGCTTTTGCATATTCCTTTTTGTGTCTCAATATTCTTTCCACAAGACGCACAATATATATACACACATATTTGTATTGTTTCTGCGTACACACAATATATGTATATATATGTATACACATATTTCAATTTTTCATATGTAAAATATAAATCAAGAATACATAAAACTTATTTTAGAAAATGATTAAATATAGTAAACAAAAAGAAGATTAGGATCTTTGCAATACCTTTCCTAAGTAGTGTTTTAACATTTTGTAGTTGACACCTCGAAACATGTTTCATATTTTCTAAAGCTGCATTGTAGGCTTCTGTTTTAATCAATGCAGCTGCTAAATAAATTCTAATCTCTAATAAAATCTGCAATTCAGCATCATTAATCGACTTTTCCTCCTCATTTTGATTCAAATTTATACTTTTTGTCGATGACAGATATTCTATTGCTCTCCGATAACATTATATTGCAAAAGACAGCTCTCTATCCGAATAAACCATCAATTTCCACATTCACATTTCTCATTGCTTTAAAAAAATAAGATCAACCATTATGTCAAAAAAATTCAAGCAGATTAAATCATGTCCTTAAAGAATTTAGTCCAAAAAGATAAATAATTTTTATTATATAATTTATAAACAAAATTATTACCTCATTTCTTTTCTTTGACTAATACTTAACATTTCTATTTTAGGCTCTAATTCTAAAATGCTTTTAACTCAACTACATATGTAATATTTTTGATAGAATTCCCACAAGATTTGTTTTGTTATATTAACATAAATATGCAATTCATTGCTTAGTCATTTATAAGTGACCTAAAAATATTAATTACACACACACACACACACACACACACACACACACACACACACACACACACACACACACACACACACACACACATTTATATATAAAATATAAATTAATATTAACATTTCAAGAACTAAAAGTTGCAAGTAACTCCAAATACACAAAATGGTTGTGGACACTATAGAAATACTTTGATATAATTTTATCATTTCATTATTCTATATGAAGCCAGTTAATAAAAATGTGTATTCAATGTTGTTTTATGATATTTTTGGTAAAATTCCAACAAGATTTATTTTGCTACATTAACATAAATGCATCACTTAGCTATTTGTAAATTAACCTAAAAATATTATTTATACATTAATTACATTATATATAAAATACAAATAAACATTATACATGAATGTACATTCGCGCATATAATTACCAGTTTATCGTTATCGAAAACATGGCCAGTCAAAACATCTAAATATTCCTTCGATGCTTCCATAATCATTTTTTAACAATATATTTATCACAAATATGTTAATTGATAATGCACTGATCCATTCAAGTGTAAGCATTTGCTTAGTTTCGCTAATATAATCTAACTATGCTCAATATGACATCGATTAAAAGAAGTCACTTCTCTTTCTTGCACTATTTCGCGATATTTTTAATAACCGTTAATCACTTTATTACTTTTCTTCTTGTATTGCACTATTTCGCGATATAATATAAGCATATTTAATAAATCAATAAATGCAAAAAAATATTTGATATCTTCTGTTTATATCATTTATTAGAATTTTAGAAGGAATTATATGCTGTTTATATATATATATATATATATGTGTGTTTATTCAATGGACTTGTTTCATATTCGTATATTTAATATGAATGTGAAACAAGTCCATCCGCTTTGTAAAAGAATTTTCTTTCTATTGCTTTCTATATTTTAATATTTATTCATATATCTTTTGCAGAAAAAATATAAATTTTTATATAAAACAGTTATTACAAAAAGCAGTGATATCCTTCTAAAAAAAGCCTCACAAAGGTAAAAGAAAATACGCCAAGTACATAAAAAAATTCCAACTTGTACGCACCAAAAAGTTTAATATTTATCCCTAAAAAAAATTTATTACAAAAAGCAGTAATATCCCTCTAAAAAAACCTCACAAAGGTAAAAAAAATACGCCAAGTATAGAAAAAAATCCCAACTTGTACGCAACAAAAAGTTTAATATTTATCCCTAAAAAATAACTTAAAAAAATTTTCCCTTGAAAAATAATTTTCATAAAAAATAATTCTCCTTTAAAAAATAACTAAAAAATAAAAACCTTTAAAAAGTGAAAAATCAAAACTAAATATGAAATCAAGTTAACTAGCCAAGTACATAGAAGCAGTTCAGTTTGTGAGGGTTTGTAATTTGGAATCGTATTTGTCATAAAATCAATCTTGCATTTATAGAAATATTATAGATTAACTCTCTTGAGAAAATTAAAATGCATTTTATTTTTATAAAAGTACGCTATTATGTCCCCCCCAAACACATATTATATATAATATATAAAATAGCACTATTATATTGCGGATTTTCTTACAAATAGTACATCATAAAACAACTTAACTCTTACTGAAATAACGTCGATCACATCGATCACCAATTTCGAGTTTAAAAGTGCCCCGTGCCAAACTGATCGACTTGTTTCGAAATTAATCATAAGCTTTACCAAATAAACCCGGAACGAAAAGCATTAAAATTAAAGTGACATACAAATACTTAGCGTGCCCGATCTGAAATAAAAATTTGCAAAAGATTATCAGAAATCATTATCAATATATTAATAAAAATATATGACTTATAATGCGACTTGGGTACGCTAAGTTTCTGTATGTCACTTTAATTTTAATCCTTTCATTCCGGGCCTATTTGGTAAAGCTTATGATTAATTTCGAAACAAGTCGATCAGTTTGGCACGGGGCACTTTTAAACTAGAAATTGGTGATCGATGTGATCGACGTTATTGCAGTAAAGGTTAAGTAGTTTTATGATGTACTATATGTAATAAAATCCGCAATATAATAGTGCTATTTTATATATTGTATATAATATTTATTTGGGAGAGGGGGGGGGGCATAATAGCGTAATTTTATAAAAATAATATGCATTTTAATTTTCTCGAGAGAATCTATAATATTTCTATAAATGTGTAACGGTTCACCTTTCCGTACGCCGCGGATCAAGGCTTGCCGGTGCCAGGATTCGGGAGAAGGGGGAAACTCCAACTTACTTTACCTCGGTATAAGCGGTTAGACAATACGTTTATTCCCAAAAGTGATCATAGTTATTTAACACTGAAAGCTATAGTATATGTACAATGTAACATGCGGGAACGGTGCGTACAGAAGTTCGCGGTAGGCTATACTATTTACAATGCAACATGCGGGAACGGTGCGTACAGAAGTTTGCGGTAGCGGTTCTACGCGTTGGCCGGTGCGCGTGGAGCTTGGGAAGCTAGCGCGGCTCGTGCGGACGTGTTCGGCGGTCGCGGTGTTCGCATGCACGCACTATGGTTATTCTAAGATGAACAGAATGGATCTTAAATACTACGGGTGTCGCGTGGCCTTTGTGTGTAATTCCAACTGCCTGACTACCTTATCCTTAGAAGGACGGGGCGTCGGCACTTCCTGCGGCTTATCCTTAGAAGGGCTAGCGCGCTTGTGTAGTCTGAAGATCGTATGTAAAGGTGGAGTCGGCGCGACACTGGTAGCTATCCTACTACGTTCAATTAACTTTACAGGTACAATGCGCGGTATATATAGTGCGGTCTTGCGGTACAAACAGGTCACAGTATATACAAGGCGATGCTAGAGTCCTTTAGGGCGCGGAGACCAAAGTGGTCTTACGGTATAAACAGGTCGCGATATATACAAACGGTGCTAGAGTCCCTTAGGACGCGGAGACCAAAGCGGTCTTACAGTACAAACAGGTCGCGGTATATACAAACGGTCTTACGGTATAACGAGGTACGGACTTATCAACTAACAGGAGGCGCCGTCCCAGCAACCGGGAAGTCCGGCTTAACTACGGGAAGCCCGTACCCCGGTGTAACGCGAGGTATCAGAGTGCGCCGTCCCAGCAGCCGGGAAGCTCGTAGCCTGGTATAACGCGAGAGTCGGTTCAGGATCCGGAGAGTTGTACGTAACAGGAATCGGGATCGGGAACTGGTAACGCTACGCTCGCCGGAGCGCCTTATATATCGGCGGCCGGCCTCCCACTCACGCGAGTCGGCGCGTGGTGGGGCGGCCCCACGGTGGGGCCGAGACACAGGGGTGGGAGCTTAGGGGCGCCATAGGCGCCGAGCCTCAGAATGCGGACGGCTGGTCGGCCCGCGAGGCTAGTAACGTATCGTTACAAATGCAAGATTGATTTTATGACAAATACTATTCCAAATTACAAACCTTTACAAACTGAACTGCTTCTATGTACTTGGCTAGTTAGCTTGATTTCATATTTAGTTTTGATTTTTTATTTTTTAAAGGTTTTTATTTTTTAGTTATTTTTTAGAGGAAAATTATTTTTCAAGGGAACATTTTTTTTTAAGTTATTTTTTAGGAATAAATATTAAACTTTTTGTTGCGTACATGTTGGGATTTTTTTAATATACTTGGCGTATTTTTTTTACCTTTGTAAAATGTTTTTTAGAGGTTTATTTATTTATATATATTACAGATTTGAAGTGGAATGCAAACATGGAGCATTTTATATCGGTGGCGATGTACATGTAGGTTTCTAAAAGCATTTATCTATTTTGTCACATGCATAACATAATCTTTTCATTGCAGTGAAGTGCACATGCACAGTATTTATTCTGCCAGAAAGGAAGCACTATTTCAGTACTGTCTGTGAGCACAAGCTCTGTGATATCATCATTGGGTGAGGTAGGACCTGATCAACAGGAGGATACAATAAATTGTTTTGCTCTTGGTAACGATGACACGAGCTTACTCACTCAGCATAAAAGTGGACTATTTAAATTATAGGATTGGAAAAGTAATAGTTCAAATTAAAATTTAATATTTGTTTTAGATCAAGCTTGAGTATATTATATTCTTAAAACTTTAACTCTTATTTAATTTTTCTTATCAGTTACAGCTAATAAATTGACGAAATTATGGAAATCTCTCCATAAAGGACCTGTAACACAAATAACTTTCTCAAATAATAATGCCTTAATGGCATCTGGTAAAATGATAGTGCTGTCAGATTGTGGAATTTGCAATATCACACTTGCATACATCATTTTAAAGGATTGCAGAGAATAACTAGTTAATTAGATATTTATATGAAATACGTATAATGCTATAATAAAAAGAATTACAGTATAATATAGTTACAAAATAATATGGTTTTTGACATCTTCATAAAAGAAAATAATTATAATTAAGATTTTTCCTAATTTATGATAAAAACTTTTGATCGAATATCTCCTGAAATCAACTGCAAAAAACAAAAAAAAAACGAGTAATTTGCAGAAAGAGAAAAAGACATAATATTTTTTTTACAATTTTTAATAAATAACTTTTAAACAAGTAAATGGATCTAAATCAAGTTTTGCACAAATATTTATTAGAGTTTTCTTGGTATATGTGAAAATTTTTATTTCGCTGGTAATGTTTTTTCCTTGTCAAATTTGTCAATAAGTGCTACAATACGCGATTTTTCATAACAATCAATAGTAACTTTAAATTTTAATAATTTAAATTTAAATAATTTCCAAACCGTTAAGAGAGTTGTGCTCAGGTTTTATTCAGAAGAAATAGTAGAACAGTCTACGAAATTTTTATGCTTTTGTCAATGTTTCGACATATGACACATACATCTTTAATCATTTTTTCAATATTTATACTTTTAATAGTTCGCATAAATGACAAATTTAATTAGTTTAGGTTTTATAACTCCTTTAATTTTATTTATGTCGATATTTTCTCATGTTGCCATTAATTGTTTTTATATATATGCCTTAAATTTTATTTAGATGTAGCCGCCTTTTCCAAATCACACGAGTCCCAAATATCAGACGCTATACATCTAACTTATTCATCTATTGATAGAAGTGTCAATGAGAGTATCGGCCCTGTAAATCATACAAAAAAGAAGGAGAGGTGTAACGTTCAGAAGGATTTAGAAAAGAACAAGCAAGACAAAGTAATGAGTGAGCATGAGAATAGTGACGACCGAAATTCTTGTACAGTAATACGGCAGGCGCAAGGTAAGATTGTTAATATTAAAAGTTTGTGACGTTGCCGTCTCGCGCGCGTCCGCCGAGTTCCTCTCCGATCGAAAAAGCGCGGGCTGAAGGGCCGGAGATGCCAATTCTGAGACTCTGCCACCAGCTACAGCGTGTGGAGGGGATAGCGCACACGAGGAAAGAGTCGTGTACGTGTGCTCTCGGCGTTCGGCTAGCTTCGGGCAGTAGAA